>NC_056743.1:1139828427-1139945927 GCF_019279795.1 Protopterus annectens | reverse complement strand
AATTGCTTTCAGTTCCGCATTTCACTTAAAAAAGAAACGTTGCTTTAATTCAGTTTTATTCAATTTACTAGTTTGGGAAACTCGGGATTCTATAACAGTTAGGAAAATAAAGCAATACATAACACAGTACCTGTCAGTCCCAAATCAGAATCTACTATTTGAGAGAACAGCTTGGTCCCATCTTTGTAACGCACAGTTGTGTATGAAAGTAACCATAACAGTTTATGTTTATTTAGATCACTGTTGCAGTAATGCTGACAGATGGGACATATCCTGCCAAGTATACTACACATCCTGCCAGTATGCCAAAGCTTAAGTGCTCCTTTCTTACACGATGTACATCCAGCCTTAGCGCTAGGGCTATGTGATGGTATATAAGGAGCACTATAAAAATCTTCAGAGATTTATTGCCCCAGAACACTGAGGCTTGATATATAAGACAGAGACTCAGGTAGGAATCATAGAAGAGATAAAAGACAAAAAGGGGATTCCACCTCAGCCAAAAGAAGCAAACAATGAGATGGAGAGAGGGAGGTATATACTACAAATCATCTTTTCTGAGCATCTTCTACTATAAGTTCTTACACGGCTGTACTATGTTAATAATTAGATCACTGTTGCAGTAATGCTGCTAGATGGGATGATTCTCAAAACTCTTAGCTAGACTGAGAGGGGTGAGAGAGACCAAACTCAAATCTAGTAACCCTTGAAGTATGGATCTGTTAAATTCAGTTCTGGTTCTGGAAAAGGCAACAATCTTGTAATGCTTTGTAAAAGTGTGAACTGAAGACCAAGTAGCTGCCTCTTGTGTGGATTTGGAATCAAGCCATTTGCAAAAAGCATTTAAAGAAGCTACAGCCCCCGCAGAATGAGCTTTGACATAACCTAGAAGAGATTTACCATGAAAGGAGGAACAAAAGGAGATGGCAAGGGATGTTTGTCTAGAGATGGTTTATTTGGATGCTGGGAAACCATGTTTCTTACCCTCAAAGGAAATGACAACTGACCAGATTTTCTTATTTTTTATTTTTTTAGTTTTGTCTAAGTAAAATTAAATTGCCTATAAATGGAGAATTATTTCTCCTTTATTTTGAGAGCTAGAAAAAGTTCAGAGGCATCTTAGGTGTAAAGAATTGGTTAGTTCAAGGGACATTGTCCTTCTGGAAAATCAGAATGGTGGAATAGACATCAGGGCTTATAACTAACAGATCCTTATAGCAGAGGTCAGAGCAACAAGAACTGTTTCAGGTCCTAGGGAGGAGGAAGACATTTGGGGGGGCGGCTGATTTTCTGGAAGCCTTTTATGAACTGCTTGACCTCAAACCATAAAGAAAGAGATGGATCCATGGGAAACAAAATGAGATGCTCGACAAATTCACCTTAATGGAAGTCTTTGCCAGATGCAAATCAAGCAGCTCACACAAATATTGCAGATTAGTAGGAATCCCTGCCTGGTTTGGATCCTCATTTTGGTATTAAAAGAAAAATCTGTTGAGATAACTACAGGGTCAGATATGGGTTTTTAGACAGGTACATGTGACTGTCATGGACCTCGTAGTATTTGTTACACTTTGTTAAGAGCAGATAACTTAGACTCAGAAGCTACAGTAGCTGAAAGGAAGGTGTCTTCTAAAGCTTCAGGAACAGGAGGGGCAGTGAAGATTTAGAGACTTCCATGTACAAGTGATTGTAATATTTTTTGGGGGAAATCAGAGAGCTGTTTTCCTCCCAATTAAAATGTTGCATCATTTTCTTAATTGTTTCTCCAAAGAAGATTTCCTCCTGAGGAGAATCACAAGACAAGATGTTATCGGGTTCAGATTCATATCCCAACAGGGAGAAAATAATCTAAAGGCTCAGATTCCAGATCAAAGAAAGTATTCCTTTTACTTTTATGGGTGTAGATGGAATGGAAGCAAAAATCTAAGGGGGGGGGGGTTAACAGCAATAAGGGATTTCAAGAATCCCTGAGAAAAATCCTTCCATTTTTGTTGAGGATCCCTGGATATAGGGGAGTCGGGAGAAGAGAGGTGTTAAGTTTTTTTTCCCCTTTTAGGGGTTCCCAGTGAAACCATGTGGGAATGGATTGATACCAGATACACTTCCATCAAAAACTTGGGACATTCTCACATATTAAACTTTAACTCATTCACTCCAATGGAACTCTGGAGGTTTGCACTGTAACTTCCAAAGGGGAGAACCTAAGCCTTTCGACAGAATCAAATGATTTCCTCACATTTCAAACAAATGTTAATATCTCTGGAACCATAGGGATTAGGAAAGAAGTATAAATGCCAATCTCTTCAGCAAAAAAAGGTATTTTAAAATTAATTTTATAAATTACAAGTAAACACAGTAACTATTACATTTGTAATATTTTGTAAACAACTTAGAATATCGCAGCACCCACTTAAGTTACACACGTACTGTCAGCAACATTTTATTCATCAAGCTGAGAGCTTTCATTTGAGGCTAAGAAGTTCTGTCTGTAATACTTGGTTGTTGAGATATTTATAAAATGTGAAAATTACATCTATATTAATTAATATTATGAAAACAACAGTTGATATCTCTTTACCTGCATTAGACAGAGGTCAAATAATAATGCAGTAACTACTGTGCAAGATTTAAGATGAAATCTTTTAAAACCATGAACATAGCATGGTTTTGGAATTACTGATGCAAATATGAACAAGCAATATTTGATGCCTAGAGAAGTCAGTAGAAGTTAACTGCAGATGCACCTGGATGTGTAGCTCAGATGTAATGAGTTAAGGAAGACTGTCCATTCCTTCAGACATTACAAGCCTGGGATTCCTCTTCAAGGCCTAAGTGCACATCTGAATGGTCAGACGGGGCATGCCTGTAGATTGTTCTGTACTGGCATTAAGTATGCATGACAGAGATAACAAGCACAGAGGTCAGATAATCAGCTTGCTTTTCAACCACCTCACTGAAGATGTCTGTCATCATGCCAGAGAAGGTAAAATAGTCACATCTTCTTTCTGCTTTTTAATGTTTTCTTCTTCAGCTGTGAAGGGGCAAGCTGGCTCTTGCTACAGCCTTCAGATATTTGTTCTCTAAGTAAATATTTAAAGAAGAAAGGAAAGGAAGGATGACTTCTTAAAGTTTTTGTGAGAAAGGTCTAACAAGTAGAGCAGTCCCTAATGTTATGTCCAGACCCAAGGCAGAAAAGACATTGTTTATGTCTGCATTTGCATGGAACTCTGCAGAAGGTTTTAAAACTCCCTGGGTTCTTGCTACCTGACTGTTTCTCATTTTAGTTTGTTTTTGTCCACTTATTTGTTTATTTCTTTTTTAATTTGTTTATATATAGTTTGTTTACCAAGTTGAATTTTCTGAGAGTTAACATACTTTCAGCATGAACCTGGGTCAACTACTACAGAGTCAGAGTTTTTCACATGTAGCCGGCAATATTTGGCTATAGCATAAGATACTATACAGTTACAGTTTATTGTAATTACATTAAGTAACATGCATTATAGGTTCATAGGACAATACTAGGCTATTGGCCCGGAAGTCCTTATAAGCCTAGCCAAGAACTTTGCCCATGTTCCATAAAGTCAGCACTTGTTTCCCCTGTCCAGCAAGGACACAGGTGGGATCCCAAGGGTGTATTTTCTGTTTTCCATCCAGTCATCCAGGTTCCACAAAGAGGGTTAGTGAGGTACTCTGCTTGACATGGAGAGGGAGTCTATTCCACACATGGGGGAGTCTTTGAGACACAGATGTATCCTGCCAACAAGTTCTATTTATGTCACAGACCAGGTTGAGGCCTTGCATGCAGGTTGTGCAAGTGGTATTTGACTTACAAATATGCAACAACTCCATCGAGGCTGAGTCTGAGATGGCCTTGAATGCCAGACACAGGTCACCTCTCGGTAGCCTGTAAGAGTCTGAGTAGAGGGACAGGGTTTTAGCCTAGATATATATATATATATATATATATATATATATATATAGATAGATAGATAGATAGGTGTTTGAGACCTTGGATTTTCCTGGTCAGGAACTCTGTGGTCTCTCCAGCTGCTGCATGGCAAGATATATAGCAAAGGGAGCACTGTACTTGATAATGGGTGTGATAAGGGAGGAGTACAGGAATGTTATGACCTCCTTGTTCCTGAATGAAATATCCTTACTTATGAGGTGGGCCATGTAGAATGCCTTCCGTACAACGGAGGCAATGTGGTGGTTAAATGTCAGGTTGCTATCAACCTGGGTGCCCAAGTCCCTCACGACTGATTGCATGCTTAGTATGTTGTTATTAATGTGATAATTAGTGGAGACACCATTTTTCCAAAAGGGGATAATGTTGCATTTCTTGTCATTCGGTTTGAGGCCATGCTCCTGGCACCAGTCAGGGTAAGGCCCTCTTGGAGGATGTTCCACATCACTAGGGGAATTTAAGACAGCACCCAGCTTGTAGTCATCTGCAAACTTGGTCACACACAGACCACTGCTTTCGGCTTGCACCTCAGAAAAGTATATCCCAAACAACAGAGGCCCCAAGATCAATCCTTTGGGTACGCCACTCATTATGGGTGTACTACTAGAGGTGGCTTCCCCTATTTTGACTGAGTGGGTTCTATCAGTGAGCCAGTTAGCTACCCATCTGATAACATATGGGTTGATGCCTAGCTGGGAAGGTTTATCTATTATGCCTGAGTGGGGAATAGTGTTGAAGACTTTGGCTAGGTCAAGGTAGGTGGTGTGCACTGTCTTACCCTCGTCCATGGCTTTGATGACTATTTTGAAGAAGTTGACCAAGTTAATGAGGCGCAGAGATGATGATTAGTGTGATTTAAAAGGTGAAATTGCATGAATTTCACAAATGTTAAGAGGTCACTGATACCATGTTCAATGAATGTATGTACTAGATGTACTGTCATCATATTTATCATAACTTTTACATTTTTTTAATATGTCTCTTGAGGGAGTATAAGTAAATGTTGTAGATCTGCGCACATGATCCTGAGGAATGTTGAGGGGGAGCTGCATAACCTCAATGCAAACTACTGTAACATGGATCTCTTCTGAAGCAGAAGTCCCTCTATTCCTCTTGTGAATAAAAGTAAAGGTCCAAAGTGATGAATACCACCTGAACCAAGCTGAACCAACCAGGGAGAGCTGAAAGCCCCCAGCCAGGCCCCCTTTAGCATCTGTTCTGTTCCTCTCGTGTTGTCACTGAAATCTTGTAATCCACACAGGTCTCTTCTCAAATCACAAAAGGCCAAAACAATTGTAAGGGCTCCAGGGACATTTGTGTTGGCATGGCACCAGTGACTAACAACATCATCACTGTATTTGATGCCTCGTAATGACAGTCATGGGCAGGGGCTAAAATAAGGCTGTTAGTAATAGTACTAGCCACACCTATGAGTTTGGATTTAAAATGGTGAAATAAAATGCAAACATTCAATTTAAATTAACAAGTACTAAAGGCATATACATAGATCGCTTTTTCAGAACTGAGGATGTTTCATTCAAACTAGTTGAAGCATAGCTTGCAGACTGCTCCCTTCCTCACTTGTTTGTTGTATTGTGGTATTTTCCACTGTATTGCTATACAGTAAATTTATTTCACATTTCATTTTTTTTTCATCAGTGCAAATTAGTCTACATAATACATGCTTGTTATTACAATCTAATGGTTAATTAAACTGGTAAGCACTACAAAAGTCCTTCATATTTTTATTGTTTGTCCTCTGCTGCAGTTTCCTTCCATATCAAAAATACATCATACATAAGGTTCCTTTCAGAAGGATGCATTTGCCTGTGTGGTCTACATTGTTGATATGCAATGTTTTAGCTTGTTAAAATGTTTACCTCTGAAATAATACATAATTTTACAATCTTTTAACATTTCAGAACTAAAGCAGTCACTTACAATACTGTTTGAACAAGAAATTAAAGGCCATAGCAAGGGGATCTGAATTAGTACATCCCATAATAGTACAATATAATGTAAGTTAGAGAGATATACAATGCTAATAACAAGAAGGGAAGTGCTGCCTATTGTGTGCAGTGGCAAAAGGGAAATTAATGAAAGCATGAAGAAAGGTACGTGATGCTTTTGGGTTGGGAAATGTTAATGGGAGGGGGGTTGCATGTATGTCAAGTTATGGATGGGATGGGAGGATCCTTTTAGCTATGAAAGAAGTGATGCGAGTGGGGCGTTGCATACCTCTCAGCTGTCCCTGATAGGGATATCCCCAATTCTGACTTAAATGTTAACTCTGTCCCTGTTAATCCCTCCGAAAACTGGTGACTTGTGGACAAAATGTAGAGCATTACACTTTAACAAAGACAATAAATAGAGATGGATGTCCTTAATTTAGAAAATGTGTAATAATTCACATGCTCATGTTTATAGTGCTAATATTTTTAAAAGGTCCCTGATTATCCCTGATTATTTCATGATTGGTCCCTGATTCTGCTGAGATCCGTCTCTGATTCATTGAGAGCTATGGGTGGGCAGGAAAAGGAATTGGAGAGAAGTGAAACAGAACCTAGTACAATGACATGGAACACATCTATGTACTTCAACCAGCAGCTCAGTACACAAAAAGTAATCAGTGAGCACCACTGGTTAGTCCTCAGTGAAGGAGCTCAAAACAGGGTAAATAGATGTTCTACCTGAATAAAAATTAATTCATTTGTAGTAAACACCTGACACAGGTGGAGAGCACTGTGATTCTTTCTAGCAAGTTGAACCAGTGTCTTGGTTATTTAGAACCAGGGGCAAAACACAAGTGCTATCAGAGGAGATACAGCGTAGTATACTCTGTGTTTTGTGTGATAAAGAAACTGGAGTGTTGAAAAGGGAGATGGCAGAACAATCTGCATTGAGTAAACTTTCTAGGGATGAGGACAGCTGTAAAGGAGGAGTCTCTGGGAAGGCTGACCAAAATTCTGTCCTTAAGTAAAGAGATATGAGCAGACAGGAAAAACTGACATCTGCCATGAATTCAAAATAAAAGGAACAGATGCAACTATGAACCCATTATCAGTATGCCATCCATTCCCCATTATAAAATTACTAGCTTATCATTTTTTAATGTAGCATAGGCAATTTATTTTTCAAGGGGAACGGGCACTTTATTTGAAGATGAAACGATGAAATATAAAGTTTTTTGCTAGCAACTACCTCTTCATTAGTTACAGATCCCTTTAATGTGAAATGATTTAGATGACTTACTTCTGCAGAGATTTTGCATATTTACTGATATTGGCGGATTGTAATGACAGAAGTTTGAGTGGGCTTTTATGGTTGAAATTTTCTGAAGTGGGTAGTTTTGCCATTATTGGTTCATACATCTTGCTTCATTGCTCACTAGAAGACTGTTCCAAATTACAAATTTAAAACACATTCTAACAAGTAGTGCTGTATTATACAAGGAATATAATTTAATACAATCAGGTTAATACAATCAGGAAGTTGAATCAAAGAACGTATACATGTATGCTTGCTCACAGGATACAGGAAATCAAAATAGGGGAAGAGACCAGTCACCAATGGTGTCCCCCAGGGTTTGGTGCTGAGAGTTTTTCTGTTTGGCATATGCATCTCAAAAGTAAAAGGAAATACCAAAGGGCTTTGGCCAACTAAGTCTGAGATGACTGCAAGCTAGGAGCAGTTATTGAATCCCCAAATGACTTAACCATCATGCAGGAAGGTTTGTCCCAAACAATAACTGATGCCAGAATCATGAATTGAAACTAGTGCCAGAATCATGAATTGAAACTAAACTCCAAGAAATACATTATCATATCCTTTGGAAAGTCATCTACTCCAGGGAACTGCCAAATTGACAATGTCCCCTGAGAAATGACCCAGTTGTTTGGCATTTGGAAACTTGTGTGTACAGTGACCTAACTTTTGACCAACATGTGCCCAGAGTCATAAGAAAGTCTTTCTATATTGCACAGCTTATAAACAAATTGATTGTGATTAGATCTAAAGATGTTATAGTCCCCCTTTACAAAGCCCTCCTTAGGTCAATCATTTTGTATAATGCCCACTTTGGCATGTATCTGTCCAGACCCATGCAACAATTGGAATACCCACAGAGATACCTTACTAAAAGGATGCAAGTACTAAACAATTGGTCTTCCATGGACCACAACAAAGATTTATCATTATACTCAGTATCTTACAGAGTGCTTATAAGTGACATGTCTGGCATACAAGGCATCCTCCGACCTAATACAGATGGACCTAATGAACATCAGCAAGTCAAATGGCATCAGATATACTCAGTCCAAGTATCTAAACTGAATGTTGTGGAGAGATGGATATATATATCCAGAACAGACTATCCATTCAAGTAAAACAAAGCTCATCCCTGTCCATATTCAAATTCAACTTGGATCTAAGGATTGGTAATAGAAAATGTACTCCAAGATTACACTTCGTGCCATTAATGGATAAAGGCAGTTCCTAAATGCTACATCCCTTACATGGGCCCCCTCAAATTATCTACAGTGTGATCACATTTATTCTCACTAGGGCTAATATACAGTTATCAGCCATGGGATAGGTAAGACCAATCAGGAAATGTTAATTCAAGCACCAAAATGGAAATTAGCTAAACTTAAAATGTCCTCCAAGTGAACCTATGTTGTGGTAGTAAATAGTTTTAAAACATTGCCCTTTTTAGATCACTAAGTGCCCCTGTCACCCTCCACCCCCCAGTCTTTAACAGCTTCCAGCACCTCTGACATCCCTGACCATGAAAATGAAAAGGCATCTATCTTCCAGGCCTTTGTGCAAGAAGTCCAGGAGCAGATGTTCTCTAATTGTCTGTTGTGAATGGTTGCAAACATAAGGACTTGAGGCATTCCCCACAGTTGGATCAAATCCAGGAAAACACCTGGATGCAATTTCCATTCGGGGGGGGGGGGGGTGATCTGTCCTGTGTCTGCTCAGCTTGTCTGTTATATTGTTCTGGTCTTACAGAATGCAAGTAGCCTATATGTTCAAATTTTGCTGGGTTGCCAGTTCCCAGGTTACTATAGCTCATCTGCAAAGGGGGTAAAATCTCTTTTCTCCCTGTTTATGTACCACATCACTTTGATTTTGCCTGTGATTACTAGTAGAGGGTGTGGAGTTCAAACATGACTTAGTGATTAGAGAACATTTACTAGTGCCATCATTTCTTTGACATGTATGCACTTTAATTTGCCCTGCTTGTTCTACATACCCTGAACTTTTACTCCCTTGAATACAGTTCCCAAGCAAAGTCTGAGGCATTTGTGGGCTGGAAGGAAAACAAGGAGGACCTGGTTTCAGAAGCAACTAATTGACCCACTATAGAAGCTCCTTTTTTATTAGCTGCAGCACTGGAATCTAAACTGATAGGGGTTGCTGGTATTGTGCCAAAAGTGATTTGATGAACCATTGAATTTTCCTCATGTGAAGTCGGATCAAAGGAATCTTGTGAATTGCAGAGGCCATGGAATCTAGAATCCTGAGATATTCCATGGTCGCTGCCATTGTCTGCTTGGAAAATATCTGAAAGTGTTCCTTGTAAAATTCTGCTATGTCCTGAAGAAGAAAAATAAACATTATGAGGGACGTATCCAAGAGATATCCCAGCACAGCTAATCCTTGCCCGGTGCCAGTCTTCTTCTTGTGCATTTTAACCAAAAAGCAAAAAATTAAGGATAGCTTCCACTCTCTTAATCTGGTGCTACCAAACCAGATTCCAGACCCTCAGATGAACTGCAAAAAAAGGAGTCCTTCATTTTTAAGCTGATAACTACATTTGCTGAAAAGTACAGTTCATATTTCTGTACCAGCATTCAGAAATACTGGTGCAGTAAAAATATGCAGGGTCTGCACTTCCCAATCATGCCTCCTAACACCTTATGTATGTTGTAGGCCTGGTGGCTGGCCCTTTGCCCCACCCTTGTTCCTCTTCTGCATCTCAGAAACACCATCCTGTGACATGAATGAGAGATTTCTCTAATTTCAGCAGAAATCCTAGACTGAAAAAAATAATTTCTTTTACTCAAAACAGAGATTCTTCACAACCTGTAAAAGACTCTGCAAAATTAAGCAAAAGATGGGAATATGGGAATACCCTGCAATGTGCAATGGGCTGTTACAGGACCTAGGTACTTAATGAACATTCTTGGAGACGTTGGCAACCTGAAGTACAAAACAGAGAATTGAAAATATAAAACAGACACGGGGGAAAAACATAAAAAAGTGCCTGAATATTTGAGAATTGGAATGTGATAAGCATTGTTTAAAGCTACAGTTATTAGAAAACTGAGAGGTAAAATGAGAGGTAATAGAGGCAGAAGACAGAACATTTTGAATTTTGGGATTTTGATGTGAAGGTTTAGAAAGAAAATGCTTAGGACAGGTCTCTATGTGAGCTCTTTCTTTGGTACCAGAAAGGTTTCTGAATAAAACCCTTTCCATATTTGACCTGAGAGAAGAGGTAATATAAATCACTACAGTAGCATTTGGTCTACAATAGGAGGAAACTGGGAAGTTTGATTGGATGGATATAGAGGCATCCCTTGAAAAGAAAGAATAGAATTTCAAAGCCAGTTGTAGCCTTTTTTATGATATTCAGAGCCCACATGTCTGATATTATCTGGTGCCAGACAGAGAAATGAATGCTTAGACTTTGGGAACACAGGAATGTCAGCATTGGGAGGGGGCAAAACAAGAAGACTCACACAGTCCGTCTGCTTGTTTACATTGTACTTTGTTTGGGAGACCCCCCCCCCTTTATTTTCTGAACCTCCCTGACATTGCTTCTTGAAATTTGCCTGTATCTTGCTGTGATTGTTTATTTTGTTTCCTATCAAAGGAACCTAAATTAAAAGGAATTTTTCTGTTATATTTTGGCATGGAAAGTTGAACATTTTGGGTAACCCCCAAATCTTCTAAGGACCTCCACAGAAGAATGGCCAAATAACATCTCTTTCTCCAGGGGTGCATTCAGGAGCTTAGCTTTGATATCCTCTGGTTAGTTCTGAGAATGTACCAAGCAAATCTTCTAATCACAGTCCCAGTAGCAGATGGATTAGAAATAGCATCAGTTGAGTCATAAGAACATTTTAGAGAGTGTTTGCTTACAACGGAATCAGAAGATATTAAAGAATTCAGAGATGTCTAAATTTATGAAGAAGGAAAGTCAAAGGAAGCTTAGATATGTGAGCTTAAAAATCCATTATTCTGGAGGCTAAATTGGAAGAAGTATTAACTTTCTTCACAATCCTACCAAAGGCTTTCTCATTATTGTCAGAAGAAGAAGGGTTAGCTGCCATAAGTTGGTTGGCAAAAGCTGTATTTGTTAGAGAAATAACTGCAGGATCTGATCTAGGTTAAACATTTTTTATCTAATTCATCAGACTTTGTGGGGAGCAGGTAGCTGACTGTCAGGCAGCCAGGAAGACAATCTTGAAGGATGGTAAAACAAGACAAACAGCTGCAAGTTGAGGGAAATCCAGCTGTAGCAAATCATAATATTTTTAGTGATATTCTGGTATTTCTTCTTGTTCCCACTGCAACAACTCCTTCATTATAGCAAAAGTATTAGACTTAGAGTACTCTTCAGGTGAGGAATCTGAAGAAAAACTTTCTTTAGAGACTATTCTGTGGACTAAGGACTTGAGAAACAGTCTAAATCTATTTCTTGTCCCTCAGATTGAGAATCAGAATCTAAAAGTCAAGAATACATTTTTCTTTTTAAATGGAGGGAAGACTCAGAATTTACAGACTGAAAATCTTTAAATAAATATTTAGGAGAACACAGCCAATCCTCCTTGTCTGCCATAGGAGACAGAGACACAGGCGAAGAACAATTCTTACTTTTATGCTTCATTTTCCTGATAGACCTGTCAGAAAAAAAGAGGACCATGAAGAATGATCCTATCTCTGAGAATCAAGCTCTTCAGAGCAGATGCACAAAGAAATAGCATCAGATCCTCTAATGCCTTGCCTGAAGAGAACATCCAAACAGCTACAAAATTCTTAGTCCTTGGTGGCATCCAAAGGGGCAGTGCCAGATGGACTGAGAGAAACCATTGAGTAGTCAAAGGAACGTGATATGGCCACAGTGAGTCACTCATCAGTGGCCAAGGCAAAGAGGAAGCCATAGTCAATACTAAAACCTCCTGTATAACTTTTTTTCTTCCTCCAGATCACAGAAGAAACAATTGAGGATCTGGGACCCAAATTTATGTCTCTACTAAAAAAATTGTCTGTCAAGTGGATAGTGAAGCCTTTGAATACTACTGTTCCTTCTAGACTAATAATACAAGTTCTGTAGTAAGATGTTTTTGTGATAACCACTAAAACCACTAGGCTCAACTCCAGCAACAAATGTTGACAGGAAAGTTGCACTTTTACACACAAGCAATGGGGAAAATAGAAGGCATTATGCAACAGGGTACTTATCTGCCTACTTTGAAAAAGTTCTTGCTGCCAGTAAATAACTCAAAGCCCACAAAGACCATTCTTTGATGACAAGAAAGTTCTGAAGGTTTAGCACCCTAACTATAGACTTTATACTGCTCGCTGCAAGCATGGTTAGGGTTCATAGATGGTGACCTAAAGTTTTGAACTCTGGATGGTCATCCTGTTTTTAGCACGATATGCCTTATATATCTTAGACTACTGCAACAATGCCCTTATGATGAACATTACATTTCCACATGTACATGCATGATAGCAGAAGTTTGTAAATGTGTCCACTGCCCAACATATATTTGCAAGAGCCCTCAAGCTGATCATATCCATGGTATGCAGTAAAACCTAGCTGAAGTGCCTACTTGTTTCACTGCAATATAGCAATTTAAAGAAATACATGGATTCTAGACTTATCTGAATGTATACCACAAAAACTGCTGTGATATACTTAGGCTTAAGTGGACTTGCCACCACTCTAAATACCAAACCATTACCAGAAGAAAAGTAAAAATAGTAGCAGCACCAAGTTTTTGGTAGCAGCATAGCAAACTTTAAAGAAGACATATCCTTGAAGGGGTACACAGTTCTCCAAAGTGCAGTGGTATGATGCAGCTCTCAGGCATGACGTATATGAGACCACTTGCCTAGTAACTGTGTATAGATGAATAGAGTAATCTATACTATGGTTACCTGCAACATGTACCTGAATATAGGCCATACATAATATATGTAGCTGTGTATCTGCATTACAGCTGTTGGAAGGCAGTCCAAGACAGACCGTTATCAGGACTGACTTCCCCTACACTTTCCAGTATTTCCCAAAAAAACATGCTGTGCGAACAGAGCAAACATAAAACAAAAACACAACTCTCTGACAGGTTCAACACTTGATTTAATAAAAATAAAAAATATAGTGATCATTTTTGCTTTTCTAAAATGTATGAAGAGCTACATCAGACACTCCTATCATCTATTACCCAGTTTAAGTGCAACCTAGACCGGTGGATGGGGAAGAGGAAAATTACACCAAGCCTGGTACCCATGTCCCTTATGGATACAGGTACCTTATAAATACCCGACCCTCAATGTTCTATTTGGATATCATTATTCTTTCAGGAAAACTTAGCTAGGCTTAGAAAGCCCCCCAAGGTTGTTAGCCTAGTAACAATCTATGAATCTATGAGTCATAAACTAGTTGTTTAAATATACATATCAGCTATTATGTGTTCACTTTCAACCAATAAAATTCTCAATAATCCAAGGGCTTTAATTTAAAAAAGCAAGCCAAATTTTAATTAGCATTAAGTCCTTGCACCCTAAAGGCATTAAATCTAAACTGCCAAAGAAGTTCAATCTATCTAAAAGAGCTTCTAAATTACCACCTCTGTTATCAATACTAGCCTATTCTAAAAGAAAAAAAAAAGAAAAAATCTTTTGAAAATTTGACAGCCCTTATTGTACTTCTCCAGTGCTTTAGTCCCATCTCCTTTTTTGGTGGCTCACACATGCTCATTAATCCTGTCTTTCAACTTTCAAGTTCTCCCAATATAGAAGGAATCTCAGCTTTGACACTGAGCATGATAAATAACATTTTTGCTGTTGTAAGCATACCGACCCTTACCACACACTGACATACCTGTGTATAAATTGTTAATATATGGACTACAGGATATTAACTTACATTGCCTACATCCAAATCAAGAGTAAGTTTCAAAACTTATGTTTGTGCCCCACTTTTTATGCTTGTGATCTTCTCTCTTTCCTTCCAATATCCCTTTAATATTATTAGCCATGTTGTCCACAAACTTCGGCTGATCTTCAATTATTCCATGAAGTGCTTCCAGTCCTCTGAGTATGTTCCAATGCATTTCTAATAATGTGCTTAATTTCCTAACTACTCTATCACTTTTTATCCCTATAAAGCTAGAACCTGTCATTGGTTCCACATCCTAAAAAGTTTCTGTCTTTTTAATTAATGTCAATCTCCAGTTTGGCTACTAGTGTATAAACTCCATCTCAGCTTCCTATAACTGCTATGAAAATGTTTTGAATAAGGTTTTCTGGATATCCCTTTTCTTAAAAAAATAAAACTATTTATTGGCTTTTCTCTAAAAAATACATTGTCTTCTGTCATGATTTTGGAACCCTAAATAACTTGACTTTTAATTATTCCTCTTTTTGTATGTTCTGGGTGCATGTTAGCAAAGTTCATATATTTATTTTCTCTAATTTCCTAACTAAAAATCTCTCTACATAACCCCCTTCCTAATTTTTGTAAGTGGTCATATCTAAATATTTTACCACAAACATAAACCAGCAAGCTGGAACAGTGAGACAAAACAGTAAATCCAAACAGAACCGCACTGAAGAGGGTAGTCGATGGAATAAACCGCCTTTATTATAACACAAACACCAGTATTGAGCGCTTCCGTACCAACCAACTGGAACTTCATCAGAATACAAACAAACATCCTGAAAGTTTAACTTGTATACCACTCCCATTGCCTTAATATGTGTATCAATTAAAAAAATCAACCTATCAACAATTAAAAACAGTTTTAAAGAAACATCATTTTAGCACCCCCATATACAGCACATTATATAAAATGTACACTTTAGTTGCATTCCACATCTAAAAACAATCCAAGAAAGATATATATTTTATATTAAATGTTAAAAAATTCATTTAAAAAATACATAAATTTAAATTATTTCAGCCCTTTCTAATAAAACAGGAGAAATGTGACACCACATAATTTAATCCTGGTGGAAAGATGGCACCTAACCGTAATTGCCATAAAGTTTCCCTTTTCCCCAATGTATTTTTCCAGTTACCCCCTACTCAATTCTAACAGTATCTAAAATACCAAAAGTAAACCTTGTGAATCCCTCCCATCTAACGGAATGTTTATATAAAGTATTGTTCTCCCTGTGGTTCTGAATCTCATACACATGTTCATACCACAGGGAGAACAATGCTTTATATAAATATTCAGTTGGATGGGAGGAATTCATAAGTTTACTTTTAGTATTTTATATACTGCCAGAATTGAGCAGGGGGGTGGAGGTAACTGGAAAAATACAGGGAGGAAAAGGGAAACTTTATGGCAATTGCGGTTAGGTGCCATGTTTCCACAAGGATTAAATGATGTGGTGTCACATTTCTCCTATTTTATTAGAAAGGGCTGAAAGAATTTAAATTTAATGTATTTTTTAAATGCATTTTTTAACATTTAATATAAAATATATATCTTTCTTGGATTGTTTTTAGATGTGGAATGCAACTAAAGTGTACATTTTATATAATATGCTGCATATAGGGGTGCTAAAGTGATGTTTCTTTAAAACTGTTTTTAATTGTTGATAGGTTGATTTTTTTTAATTGATACACATATTAAGGCAATGGGAGTGGTATACAAGTTAAACTTTCAGGATGTTTGTTTGTATTCTGATGAAGTTCCAGTTGGTTGGTGTGGAAGCGCTCAATACTGGTGTTTGTGTTCATTTCAAACTTTAAAAATTTGGACACTTCATTCAAATACTTAGCAAAATCCAACAAATCTTCAAACCCAGAATCCCATGCAATAAACACATCATCAATAAAATAAAAATAATCCGCACAAAACTTATAAAAGTTAATGGGGAAAACATGCTATGCCCCCAAGCTCCTATAAAATATTAGTGTAAGTAGGTGCCATTAAGGGCTGTATAGCAACCCAACTTATTTGGCCAGTAAACTTCACTGTCAAACATAAATAACTGCTGTCCAACACCATGGTGCATATTAAGTCAACATTTAAATTATTCACGATTTTTATGTCTAAATTCACTCTAACCTTTCTTCACTTAACAGTCCTCCATGAAACAAATTTATTAGCAAGTTTTTAGTTTACAAAAATGGGGAAGGGAGGGGGTTTACATACAAAGATTTTCAGGAAGGAAATTAGAGAAAATAAATATATGAACTTTACTAGCATGCACCCAGACCGTACAAAAAAAAAGGAATAATTAAAAGTCAGTTTATTAGGGCTGCCCAGATCATGACAGAAGACTGTGTATTTTTTTTTTTACCGAAAAGTCAATAAATAGTTTTATTTTTTAAAGCAAAAGGGGTATTCTGAAAACTGCATTCAAGACATCTTGGTGGCAGTTATAAGAGGCAGGGATCGGGTTTGTACACCAGCAGCCAAAGTGAGGCTTGACATCAATAAAAAGATGAGTAGGAAAAGTGACAGCATTATAGTGCCTTCACTTTTACTGGGGATAGTCAAGAAATTAAGAAATGCATTAGTAGGCATTGGAACATACTCAGAAGACAGGAAGCACTTAATAGAGTGATTGACAATCAACCAAAGTTTGTGGATAACAGGACCAATGAGATTAAGGGTATATTGTTAGGGAAGAGAGAGGACCGCAACAACAAAAAGTGTAGCACAAAACAAAAGAATACAGGTATGTCAGTGACTCATAGGTGTAGGTATACTTATGATAGCAAATATGTTATTTATCATGTTCTGTCTCAAATATGTGATTCCTTCAACACTGGGAGAATGAAAGGATTACTGAGCATGTGCGAGCCATCAAGCTTAAACAAGAAAATTAGAAATCTTGTACAGTCTTCTAAAGCAAATTACAAAGCTAAAATTGCATCCCTAGCCAAGGATAATCATAAGGCATTCTTTAACTATGTCTGAAGTCTAAAAGGAAAGGCTATGTGCTAAACTGGTTGTAGATGGAATCACTCATACTACACCATAAGATATCGCCAACCTGATAGCTGACAGATTCAGTGCAAACTTCACCTCCCATCCCCACCATATCCCAAAGCATACCTGACATCAGTCCTCTACCTAGTATCTCTAGAGAACAGGTCATCTCTGCATTCGCCAAAGCCAAAAATATGACCTCTATGGGACCAGATAACATCCCAGGTTGTTTACTAAACAATCTGAAACAAGACCTAGTGGACCCACTTGGTGTTCTCTTTAATTATAGCTTGAGAACTGGCTATGTTCCTGCAGAATGGAGAACAGCAACATTAATTTCCCTGCACAAAGGTGAGCCATCAACTGACCCTAGGAACTACATACCTACAAGTCTAACCAGCTTCATCTGCAAGGCTATGGAAAAAATGATCAAGGACCTTATCAACAAGGACATAGGCAACCTCCAAATGCTGGACCCAACCCAGTTTGGCTTCGTTATTAAACCTGGTAGACATCTTTGAGAATGTCATCAAAGCCATGGACAGTGCACACAGCCTCTCTTGACCTTGCCAAGGCCTTAGACACAACCCCCCACTCTGGCATCATTGAGAAACTCTCCCAGCTGGGGATTAACCCTTACATTACTAGATGGGTATCCAATTGTCTCACCGACAGAACATACTCTGTCAAAACTGGTGAATCCAACTCAACCAGTAAAACCATCGCCAGTGGAGTACCACAGGGGTCTGTGCTGGTCACCTTACTGTTTGGCATCTATTTCTCAGAAGTCAAGGCCAAAGTAGATGGCCTCTGGATCACTAAGTTCACTGATGATTACAAGCTGGGAGCAATCACAGAGTCTCCTTAAAATATTAACATATTACAATAAGGGCTAACACAAATAAATGATTGGTGCCAAAGCCATGGTCTAAAACAAAGTGCAACATAATTCATTATTATTCCCTTTGGCAAAACAGAATTCCCTCCACATTACAATATTGACAGCACCTCCCCCCCCATGAGTTCCAACCCAGTGGTTCAAGACCTGGGAACACAGGTCGATAACAGTCTAAACTTTGACTACCAAGTTTCGACAGTGGTAAGAAAAGTCTTCTACATAGCACACCTCATAAGTAAGGGAATAGCATCCAGGTCAAAGGATGTTATAACTCCACTGTAGTCAACCCTCATCAGACCACTAATAGAGCATAACGCACCTTTTACATATACCTCACCAGACACCTCAGCAGTTGGAGAGACCTCAGAGGTTTCTCACTAAGAAAATACTGGGACTCCAAGCCATGACCTACATGGACATGCTGAAAGCCCTGTCATTTTACTCTGTATCTTATAGGCTGCTGACAGGTGACTTGTGCCCGGCCTATACAGCAATCTCCAACCTTGCCCTAATGGAAATGTTGCACATCCGCAAGTCAGATGGGACAAGACTCATCAACTCTAGGGATCTTAACCTAGCTTGTGATTTAACAGAACATGCTAGAGACAGATATGTCTTTCAGAAACTGGTGCTTCTCTGGACTGGACTTTCTAGTGACGTAAAACAGTGTTCCTCACTGACCCTATTCAAATGCAACCACCTAGATAATTGGCTTGGAGATCGCAAATTCAGCCCTGGGGTGGCACCCATGTCGCTCATGGACATAGGTAGCTAATGTTAATCACAGACCCACTCTGCTCATAAATTAATTCTGCAAATTACCCAAAAAGAACAAATGGGGATACTTGGGATTAACATAGCTAGGCTTGTAAAGGCTATAGGCCCACTAGCCTAGTAACCTCCTATGAACCTAATAACCTATAAGAAAGAGGATGTGATTATTGCACTGGCAAAGCACAGTAAAGGCTGTCAAAATTTCAAGAGATTTAATTTTTTCTTTTAGAACAGGTCAGCATTGATAAGAGATGTGGTGATTTAGAAGCTGTTTTGGATAGAAATAAACTTTTTTGGCAATGTAGATTGAACACCTTTAGGGTGTCAGGACTTACTGACCATTTAAAATTGGCTTTGTTTTTTTAAATTAAAGCCTTTGAATTATTGAGAATTTTAATGGTTAAATGTGAACATGGGATAGTTGATATCTGTACAAATACAAATAGAGCAATTGTAGAAGAAGAGCTCGACTCCTTAGTAACTCACAATACAGTTTATTCCACAAAAACTCCTATTTCTCCAAACACATTAACACTGTACATAAATATCCTGTGTTTTCGTTTCAAGTGACTTCCTCAGATGAAGAAAACTGAATGCATACCTACAATATACCCAACAATATATACCCTCCAAATCAATTATCTAATAATTAATTAATAAAACAATTAAATATTTTAATTCATCAAACTTTAAAAAAATTATTAAATAACTATTATCTGTTAAAAGAATTAATACTTCAAAAAATGCAAATATATCATATAAATACCTTCCTTTAAAAACATTTTTCATCCATACTACATTCATTTTAATAACAATATAAAATACTTTTAAAAACCATTTAAAAATATAACTGAAAGTTTTTTGTGGCCAATAGCACCATCTAGTGTTGGGAAGAGATTTTATTCCACAGAACAAACAGAATAATCACTCCATTATTTTTGTTTTTTTGTATTTTGTATTTTGTACAATTCTAACAAACAAAGGGGACGAAATATTTTTTCAGAAAATGAACGAAAGGTATAAAAACCTACAGTTTTGCTGCTCTCAGCTTTAGAACCGGGGCAAGGGAAACTGCATCATTCAAGCCTGGAAACTTATTAGCTTCCAATGATAATTGCCACAATAATTCTTTGTATTCTATAGACGTTTCCCATAAACCGCCCCTTATATTCTTTTGCACCACTTCCAAAATAAAAAAACTAAACTTGGCTTCCTGGCAACTTCTTTTGTGTTTATACAAAGCATTGTTAATGCATTTAGTCCTAATCTCATTGGTGAAATTTCAGAGTGCCCATATATTCTATTTTTCAACTTCCTTTCCGATTGGCCCACATAAAATGCATCACAGTGGTCACACAATGCTAAGTATACTATTCCACTAGTATCACAATTCCCGAAATATCTACTGTGGATCAATCTATCTCTACAACTAATAAGGATAGTCTCCTTTGTACATATATATGGGCACTGGGAACATCGCCCACATTTGAAAGTACCAACTTTCCCATCTCTGAATATATTCACCTCATTTTTACCCTCCAAAATAGTCTTTAAACTTTTTCCCTTTAGATAGGTACATTTCAAAGGTGTCTCAAAAATTCCTTCAGCAAGCAGTAGTGAACAACATAAACCAAAATGTTTATCAGGAGTGCAGTTCAAATTGTTGATTCACTTGTTTCTATAGCAGTCCAGAAAGGCAGTGTAAAAGAAACAAGTATATCATAGGATTCAGAAGGCTAATAACAATGAATTAAAAACTATAAATAATACCTTAATAACATGATCCAAAACCTTAAGCAACTGTACAGTTCAGATTGTGATTCAATTGATTCAATAACAATTCAGAGAAGTGACAGAAAGCTATATTACAGAAGGGAGTAAGTGTGAGAAGAAAAATGCCTGAAGTGGTGAATCCTGAAGTCATATTGTTTTCAACTCTAAAGGAAATCCAAATAAGGGCACTTTCTAAAAGGCAAACTAAAAGATGCCATGAAGCTGTGGCTGAGCTGGTCAGACAATGCAAGGTTAAAATAAGGAAGTTCAACCAAAGATTACACAGGCAATAATAGGTGATAATTCACTAGGAATCTTCATGGGTAGGATAAATGTAGCAGAAGACCTATCAGCTCAATCAGGGAGGTACAGCACACTCAAACTCCACAAAAAAATATATCCACATAAAGCATCCCTTGGGGGGTGAAAATTAATGTAAATTTAAACAGAAGGATAAAATTAAACTAATAAAAATAGCTGTGATGAACTGGTCAACGATTCAAAATTATTTTCTATGCCCATCACTCACGTTATACTGAGATAATATAATCTGTGGCTGTCCTTTGATTCTGGATTGGATTAAGGTCTGTAACATGAGAATGAATGAATGATACTATTACTACTACTAAGAATAATAATAATAATAATAATAAAATGATAATCCACAGCTAACAAATCAGAAAACTATATTACTGCCAAAGTAAAACCCAAACTTAAAAATCTGCACTAAGTAACATTAAAGGAAAACACATGATTAAATTATATAGTGGACCATAACTTAACCCTTATTACACTAGTACAATAACACACTCAAGGAAAATATAAAATTTACCTCAGAAATACTGAAGAAAACCATCCATGAGACATCCCATTTAAAAAAAAATCTATGCAAATTACATAAGACCCTACTCAATAAACTATGCATTTAGCACAACTTTGAAATGAATAGGACAGTAACCCAAATTAAACAATCATTTATCAGTGCCAAATTCTGTCTTGCTATTCATTAGAAATTTAGCATGAGTGAGCAATGGCAGAAAATATTTTGCGAGATATATTGAGAATTTTACAAACAAAGGTAATTAGTATTCGAAAATATATACCCTGATTGGACAGTCCAACCAGCACGCCCATTGTAAATATACCAACAGAGAAAAAGTCTGTCTACTGAAGTACCATTGAGCGTCTAGACCTTCTATTGGTACTGGCTGGGAGACAAAGCAATGTACAAGAAAAATCAAGTCCGTTCCACAAAACTAAAGAAATATAAATACAACTGGTTTTCTTGCATTTCTACACTTTTCGTATTAAAACCTTAATTTTTTTTTAAACAGTGAAAAAAAAAGTAACGGAGGTTCTTTTTTCTCTGTTGCTTCTCCTGCACTGCACTGATGTCCTGTGCAAATCTGGGAAGACAAAGTCCCATACGCATGTGCAGTATATCAACATACAGAAGACAATGTGGAAGACTGAAGTGTCCTTATACAAATACATTTTCTAAGAAAGGTAGACAATTTCTTTCTTAAATAATGTAGTTGTATAACAGTAATAATCCACTCCAGTGTGTGGGTATATCAGGATTTACCCACAGTTGGCATTGTTTAATCACTCAGGCTTCACCTTCATGATCAAACTTCACCAACCATAGGCAAATCCTGATATACCCACATCCAGTCATGGGTTATTGCTTAATTGTCTTGACTGGAACATGTGCTATGATATATGATATGCCTGTATGAAGTGGTCCTGACTGGAGCTGTGATGTTTTGTACTGTACACTCAGCAACTGACAAGTAACATACAGTATTAATAAATGTACATATTGTTAGCAGCACATTAGTAATGGAGTGCAGCTGTGACATAACACAAGATACAGCATTTTAAAATATACACCAAAAACATTTATAAAGGAACTGTTACATTTTGTGTTGCACTTCAGAGCAGCCAACATACAGTATTTTAAAACAATTCCAGAAAGTTTAATTTGCCATTGTAGCACTTCTGAGTGGAGCTGTGGCATTCAGCTTTTCATTTTATTTGGCAGAACAGACCCTGTTAATAACATAACTATGTTCCGGTGGGCACACCTACAAAGGGTTGAATATAAATTTCCTGAACTCAAACTACTTGAACCTAACTGAAAAAAAAATAAACATATTGAATCTGAATTGGCTGAAATAATTCTGAGGGAATGAAAACATAGAACATTTAGTCAGTGGTTACCTAGCATATTTGACACCCAATGCAGAATGTTTTTTTTTAACCCCTCCCCCCCGGGAAGATATTTTTCCAACACCTTCTCCTTTATGACAGTTGTTTTTAGTTATAATCATGAAATGAAACAAAATAATGGCTAGCAAGGAGCAAGTTAAGAGCAGTGATCAAATCCCCAAAAGACTCAGGCATCCTAAAGGAAGGCTCGTCCCAAACAAATAGCTAGTGCCAGAATCGTGGCCTAAAGCTAAATGTCAAAAATTCATTATTGTCTCCTTTGGAAAGTTGAATACAATACTGACAACTCATCCCTAAGAGCTGACCCAATAGTTCGGGATTTGGTAACTTATGTGGCTACTTGACTCCAAATTATTTTAGGAACAGATCAAGATGAAGCAAACTTAGGGACCTTCTGCCAAATCTGGAACAGTTTCAACTTAGTTTTAAAAAAACAGCTCCTAGAGAGAGAGAGAGAGAAAGGGAGAGCGAGAGAAAAAAACTGCAACATATTTAATGCAAATGCATACTAGTCATGTAAAGGCAGAGTATAAACTAAGCAAACAATATGAGAGTAACTTGCAGACCAAACATATTAATCAAGTAGAAGAACACTCTTTAAAATTAGGGACAGTTCCAAATGTGTTTTACACAATATTCAAATTTATTTCACACAAATACACATTGGCTGTTAATGCCTGACTTTAAACTGAGCACCAGTTATTCCATCAACCACACAGCTAGCCACCTCCCTCCCAAGAAAACGAAGCATAAATATTCCAATTTATTTTGCACAAATGTGCACTAGCCAGCCCTTAATACCAGACTTTAAGTTGAGCAAATGAAGAGGATAGCTAGTCACCCCCCCTCACCATATCTCTCAACCTATTAGTGCAAGAAATCTGGACAAAGCCTAAAACAATGGGGAAAGGCCCAAAAATGGGGACATATTTTAAAAATCGCTCTTATAAATGTAGAAAGTTGCTAGAATAACAGGTTTTGTGTTAACAAGCTTTGTAACTTTGTAAGTTTGTAAATATTCCTACTCAGGGATTATCCTGCTGCTATTGTATTGGATTTTTTGAAACTTATATATAAATACATTGTCTTTGTTGGTTTTATTTTATGCAAATGTTTCTTGTCAATATTACTATTATAATTTTTAGTCTTTGTATTAATTACTGTGTTTTTTGGCATGTCTGTAATTGTAATTGGAGATTTTCTCCTCAGGTTTCCACTGAAAATGGGCCTTTGGCTCAGCTGGACCAACCCGGTTAACAAATTACAATAAATAAAAATAAAAAGAAATAAAATAAATAGCAAGAATTTTTTTTTGAAAGATATAAAGTCTGAAACTCAAATGTGTAATTGTTTAGTGACTGCAATCCTTAGCGATGTACCAGAAAAATTATACATTTTTTGAGGAATACACCAAAAATTTGAGGCTAAAATCTGGACAGTTGACAGGTATGCCGCTACCCAATAAATTCAGTTTATTTCACACAAATGCACAATAGCCAGCCTTTAAAATAATATGAAAAGGACAAAGTTACTGTCAGCCTCCCCCAAAAAAGCCTAACTATTAAGATTTATTCACACAAATGCACCTTAAGGGTGGAATTTAAACTGACCAGGTGAAAAAGACAAGTTACATTCATCCAGGTATAGATGGTTAATCCTACTCCCCAAAAAAAGGATAAAAATAAATATTCCATTTTATTAACACACATATTTACTTGCCAGCCTTAATGGCAGAATTTTAGCTGAGCAAATGAAAGGCAAGTTACTTTAACCCCAGCCCAGCTAGTTAACCCCCACCTAAACAAAAAGAGAGCAGATGAGTGGAATGATAAAAAAAGAGCATTAATACCCAGTTTCAAAACATTTAAACAAAAGAGCTTACATATACACAAATGTCCATACTTTGGCTGCACTTCTTAAAATGGCACTAAAGCTAGCATGTACTTGCTATTTATCTGCACGTTCAGTCCTCAGAAATGCTTCTTAAAGGTACAACACAGCTAACTATTCTACAGATTTAATTTAAAACTTTTATTTGAAATTTTATAGCACAAACACTGATAGACATTTGCTAAACAAAACAATATAATGTCACTTTGAAAACAGACTTAACAGTTAACTTCTCTGCCCTTGAAACTCACATTCATTGAAATGGCTTTGAAACCCACATTCAAAGAAAATGTATCTGACCAATGGCCCGTGAGGAATATATTGCCTAT
Organism: Protopterus annectens; assembly: GCF_019279795.1. Lineage (NCBI taxonomy): Eukaryota > Metazoa > Chordata > Ceratodontiformes > Protopteridae > Protopterus > Protopterus annectens. Next base: position 1,139,920,868 of record NC_056743.1, on the reverse strand, counting down.
GTGAAATAAAAAAAAAAATGGTAAGCTGGCAATATTGCAATACAAAATGGATGGCAAACTCTCAACAGATTCATAGTTGCTGGGTGACCCATCCAAAGGAGGACACACTCAGGACTGCAGCGTCTCCACCCCTTCCCCCTTAAAGTATAACACAGTATCAGCAATGCATCTACATGCTCTGGAAGGAGGACCTACAGCCTTCTGCATCATAAAGCAAGTATGCTATCTGTTATGCAATGACCATTTGCTAAACAATACAGATGCACATTGAAAACAGATTTTGCATGAACAGCAATAAACTTCTCTTCCCTTGAAGCTCCCAATTCCTTGAAAATACAGTGAAGCTTACAATTCCTTGCAAATGCACTCAAATTCAATTTCTTGAAAATATACTAAAACTTATTTTTCACTAATTTGTTAGTTGTAGAGGATTCAGGCTCCTGTTTCCTGTAACCAAGGCACAGAGTTAGAGTTGGAAGGAATTTATTAACCTGTATAGCTCTTAACTGTCCAGATATTTGCCTCACATTTTTGGTTTGCTCCTCATAAAATGTGTGGTTTTCTGGTAAATCACTGAGGAATGAAGTTTCTAAATAATGGCATACATTTGAGTTTCAGACTTCATGTTTTTCAGAAAATGCATGCTAACACAAAAACTGCTATTCTGACAACTTCCTAAATTTGTAAGATCAATATTTAAATTTTGGGGCTTTTCTCCCCACATTATTTTCTCTGATGACATTTAAGAGGTATGCTAACACACACACACACACACACACACACACACACACACACACACACACACACACACACACACACACACACACACTGCTGTGTATTTACATTTCACATGAAACAAATGACAGAACATTGAAAAGGAGTATGCAACAGGTGCATGTGTGAATACATCAGGGACACACAGAGGAACTTCTTAAAGAAGAATGTCCTCAAAGGATCCTGCTCTAGTTTTACTTTAAGCTTTTAAAAGGCAAAGTTGCACCCACCTACTGTTTCCATCTGGGGCGGACCATACCCTCTGCCCCTGCATTAATATAGGTATGCATTTAGTACACTGGCCCTGTATAAATGAATGAAGGATAATATCTGTCCACTACAAGAAAAATACCAACATAACACTTAAAAATCAAGGAAACAGAAATGATAAAAAATTAAAGGGACTGCATAAGTACATATGAAGTATGCTTTTACTGTGACAAATGTGACTATGTATGTAGTATGTACTACTGGCTTCCATTCTCCCAAAAAAAGAAGATACAGACAAAACAGAACCTTAGAAATTCCACAGTCCCTGAACAAGTCATGAAATCATTGATTCTCCAGGAACACAAGGGCATACATACAGAAAAATTCACACAATCCGGGGTACACATCCAAAAAGCAGTGGCAAATCTATGCACACAGTGATGCCGCTGGCCCCCAGAATTTTGTGACGTGATCCAGATATACACAATACCTGAAATTAAATATATCATGGATCCCAAATGTTCTGAATAAACACTGCAAACATCACAGTGCAAGCAGGTGTAATTGACTGAATCAAATCTTCTCAATAAATACTGCAAATATTACACTGCAAGCAGGTATAATTGACTGAATACAAGGTACAACCAAGGAAGCTCCTGTATAGTATGTGTACTCCCTGAAATACAGCTGTCAACATATACAATATGGACATAACTCAGGTATTCTCAAAGTAGTTACTCCCATGCCTAATGGCTGATGCTGACATCATGGGGACACCATAAAACCTTGACAACTCTTCAAAGAGCTGTCAGAAGTAGGCACACCCTCAACATTTGTCAGTGCATATAAACTGCCTGAAGTAGTGTCTGTCATGTCATGGTAGCTGTAATTAGTAGCACACTCCCAGAATTTGACAGGTTCTGAAAGCTAAGAGAGGTTAACAAACCCAGGAAAGTACAGTTGTGTAAGTAAGCATACCATAACAGCATATGTTCAGATGATCAATGTATGCATTAGCCTTAGCTATATGGGTTATATCCTGCACAGAATATAAAGGCTGGCCAGCATCCAAATCTTCATGGCACATACCACATGCCCAAACCATCAGTCAGCATGAGCTGAGGTAACTAAAAAGACAGGTTTGGATGTCAAGCCCTTTAGAGCTTTCATGCTACTAGAGACATGGTGGCTGTAAATGCTAGGAACACCAATAACTAAATGTCCACATTCTGGCATAAACAACACATCAAAAAACAAGGAAGGTGGAGGGAGGGAGTGGTTACTACAGCAATGATCATTCCAATATCTATTGTTATGGGAAGTTTACTTACACAACTATAATATGTTCACCATACTGATCACTGTTGCAGTAGCCTTAGCTACATGGGTAAATTACCATACTTACTACATTTGGGAGGTGGAAGTAGAAGAGTCCAGTAGCCCCTGAAGATTGATCCTAACAAAGCCTGATCCAGACTTAGAGATGGAATCAAGCTTATAGTACTTTGTAAAAGTATGTACAGAGGACAAAGTTGCAACTTCTAGAATCCAACCCATTCCTAAAAGCCACAAATAAAGCAAGGGCCCTAGTAGAGTGGGGTCTTGATTCTGCCTTGAATAGTTTTGTTGTGGTGAGCATAACAAAAGGTAATAGCCTTAGATGACCATTAGGAAATTATCTGTTTTTGACAGAGGTTATCCTTTCTTCTTACCGTCAAAGGAAATGAACAATTGATCTGAAGATGTGAAAGATTTAGTTCTGTCAAGATAGTACCCAAGTTCTCTGTGAACATCCAAGGTATGTAGCACCTTTTCTCCCCTCATTCTTAAATTCAAGAAAGAAGATGGAGAGAAGGATCGTTTAACTTAAAGTAAATTCAGATACCACATTATGCATAAAAGAAGGATTAATTCTCAAAAAAACCCTGTCTCTATGGAAAAAGAAATTGGGTTGACTCACCAAAAGAGCTTGGAACTCAGATATCCTTCCTGCAGAGGTCAGAGCAATCAGTAAAACTGTTTTCCATGTTAAGAACCTCACGTCAGCCAGATTATCTGTTTGCAAGGATGGGCCACTGGCTTTCTTGGAGACCTCTTATGCAAAACCCCTTAAGAATGCATTGAAAGAGGAGGTGGGCAGACAAACTGAAATGGCTGATAAATGCATCTTGATGAAGAAGTAAGAAAGGCCATAGGATAGTTACACAAATATTGCAAAAACAGACAACTAGCCTTGAATGGGTGCTAATAATGTTGTTGGCACCAACTAGAAAACCTTTTCCATTTACTAATATATGACTTTCTAGTAACTGTCTTTCTTGTCTCTGTTTGAACCTGCTGCATGTTCTCAGTAAAGAGGTGTCTAAAGGGAATTAAGATATATCATCCAGGCAGTCAAATGAAGCAGCAAAATGCTGTAAAATTTAAAAATCTTTAAAAATCCCTTTTTTCACATAAAACATAGTAAAAGGCGCTTTAAAACAGTTTGCCGGCCCAAAAAGTAAAATAAACACAATGGCTCAAAAGAAATTAATTGGTTTTCAATTACTTTAAATAAAATTTAATCTAACAGGAAAAAAAGGGCACTCATTTAAAAGTACAATACGGGCTCATGACACTTTGTTAAAACACAGACTTCTAGCTTTGAACAGGAAAGTGTTATAAATAAACATTGTTTTAAATTGAAGTTATTTTCCCAAAAGGATCATATCTCACCAGAAGAGAATGCTGGCTGTCAATCCTCAAAAGCCTCAGAAGAGTGCATTCTTTGGTGGCAAGAAAGCTGTGATGGGCTTAGCACCCAAACCTGTCTTTTTAGTCAGCTCATCTTGAGCTTGCTAACTTTTTGGGAATGTGGAAGGTGCCCTGAAGCCGGCCAGCTGTTGTATCCTATTCACGATATACTTCATATTGCTAAGGCTACTGCAGCAGTGACCCAAATGATGATCACTTTGATAGACCCTGAGCTGTGACATCTCTAGGTACAGCAGCAGACACATGCTGGAATAGTGATTTGGAGAGAATAGGAGTCCTAACTGCGCATGTATCATTTGGCATTGTGCTTTTCAACAATGGAAAAGTAGCATAAGTTATTTAAAAAAAGAGGTGCACATTGTTAACAACAGAGCACCACTGGTGAGCAGCTGTATCATAAAACAAGATAAAGTCTTTTAAACTATCTGCAAAAGACACCATTTGATGTTGTACTGTTGCATAAAATGCTATGACACATGATGATAGTAATATAGCACTATTATGTGCTCATAAATTTTATTCTGAGATGTCTATCAGTGAGTGGCCTGACTGGAACTGGAACTTTATAGTAACAGAGAATTGACATACAGTATTTTAAAATAATAGTGGAAACATATGTTTGAATTTCCCAAATGTTATGAGAAGCAGCATACACTACTAAAAGGGGGACATGCAATATTAACAATATAGTGATTTTACAGTGGTATGAACCAAGACACTGAAATGTTTGTAATGCCAGATTGGGAGGAGCATAACTGAAGCAGTGGCAATTGTGCATCCTACTTTATAACAGAGACGTAAATATTGCATTTTAAAATAATTCCAGAAAGCAGTATTTGATATTGTAATACTTTTCTAATAGAGTTATGGCATTCAACTTTGGATTTTATATGACTACAAAAAGAAAACTCAGATGGCAAGAATTATTCTTAGACATCAAAGGTCTAAGATAGTGTGTGAATATAAAGGGGGTGGCCTAATGGTTAAGGTGCTTGCCTTGCAAGCACAATGTGCAAGGTTTGAGTCTCACAAGGAATCATTGGCTAGGCTTAAAATGGCTCACAAGGGCAGTTAGCTTAGTACTAATCTATGAACCTATGAGATTTTTCTGATAAAAATTAACTCAGGCTGTTGTGTGACTGTATATTCTATTTTGGGTGGGAGGATGGCATAATGGTTAAGGTGTTTACCTTGCAGACACAAAGTGCAGGGTTTGATTCTCACATGGGGTAATTGGCTAGGCTTGAAATGGCCCACAAGGGCAGTTAGCCTAGTACTAACCTATAAACCTATAAGGCATGCTGCAATGTTTACCTATCATAAACTACTTATGCAATGCACAATGAAAGCAACACTATTTTGAAAAACACAGACTTATTTGCATGGCAAACTAGTAGTCTAAAATATTATACGTGTGATTTTCAGTGCAAATATAAAGATGAGATGTAATGTTATCTTCCTTATTGCATCTGTACATTAGACAGTTTTGTCTCATTTTCTTCCATTTCAATGTTTGGGTTGTCAGATTTGATTAGATCCAATCTCGGTACCTTTTTCTAGAACTGCGGATCTGATTCTTCCCTTACCCATAATTCCCTCCTTTCCAATAAATTACCTTGGACTGAGTTTGCTGACATTGTCTGATATCTAAGCATCATTAAAAAAATACAACCAGTAAAAACTACCTAAAAGTGTAATCAATGGCAACAGCATCGAAAATGTTAAAACAGACAGAGCCTAGTTGAGGTCTGCCCAACCACGAGAAGCTGTTTGATGAAGGTGAAAAAGAGAGAGAGAGAGAGATGCTGAAATGGGCAAAAATGAGACAACACAGTTTTATCACCATGGTAAGTACATAACTTTCATATCCGATGTTGTCCATTGTCATCCGATTCAACATTTGGGACAGATTCCCAAACTTCCAAAATTAGGACACCATGTAGTATCAAGGAATAACATTCCAGAGAATAGCAGAACCAACGGATGATTGTGCTCTGGACTGCCTGTCCAATATGTAATGAGATACAAAGGTGTGAGCCATACACCAGGTTGTTGCTGCACAAATTTCATCATTAGGAACTCTCTTCATAAAAGTCACAGATGCAGCTATTGCTCTTGTGGAATGAGCCTTCAGTTTCCTGTGAAAGGGTAAGCTCTGGTCATTGTAAACAAAGGAAACACAGTCTGCCTGACAATTAGAAAGATTGGCTTTTGATATTTTTCTTCACAATATTGCTTTAGAGAAGGATACAATCAGATTATCTGACTTCCTTAAGTCATTAATATGGTGCAAATAAAACCTGAGCTGTGTGTGAACATCTAATGTGTGTAATAGATGCTCTCTCCTTTGTTTTAAATACTTGGGAAAAAGACTAGTAAACCAATAGATCAACTCAAATTCACTTCAAATGTCACATTCAGTAAAGAGGAGGAATTTGTACTCAAAGTTAGTCTGCTTTGTGAAAAATGAGGTACTATAGTCTGCATAATAAAGCCTATAATTCCAAAATACACCTGGTAGATGTGATTGCAAACAGAATAATAGTCTTCCAAGAAAGATATTTAAAATCTAATGAGGATGCTGGTTCAAAAGGTTTTTTGATTAGGGCTTGAAGCATGATTGTGATGTCCCATTAGGGTCTTAACACGAAAGTTACTTTGAGAAAGGATTTTGAGACTTTTAGAGAAGCAATGAAGGAATTATTATGTCATATATGAGAATTTGAAGTGGCAACCATTTGTACTTTGATAGTGATAATATAGACCCTTGCTAAAAAGGTTCTGATAAAAAATCCAAAACTCAGTGGGAGAGGAGTGGAGAAAGGATCCAAACCTTTTGCCAAAGCCCAGTTAAAAAAAATCTTTTCCATTTGCTTTGATACATCTTTTTGGTTGACTGCTCCTGTGAAGAAGAAATGATGTGAACCACTGTTATGGAAATGCTTAGCATTTCTGATTATTGTTAAAGGAAATATGAAGTTAATTTTATGGTTTGAAGATGTAGAGGTATCAAAGATGGGTTACTTAGAAGATCCGGACTGTGATCAAACACCCCAGTTGAGTGTAATACATAAAGCCAAAGGAAGGGGAACCATACCTGTCAGAGCCAGTAGGGGAAATAAGGATCACTCTGGTCTTGCACATGGTGGCTTCCTGAATGAATTTTGTCAAGTGTCGATACAGGGAAAAGGCACAGAGGAGAAATGGAGGCCAGTTGTGAACTACAGTATTCTTTGGCGACTGTCACTGTGGAGGGATTAGGGCAAAGTACCTCCTGCATTTGTTGATGAGGTATGAGGCAAAAAGGTTGCAGCAAGGTTGGCCCCAGCTGAAAATCTCTGTCGCTACTGTCTGGTTGAGAGACTACTCATCAGGTGACTGGACTGACCTGCTCAACCTGTCCACTAGTAAATTTGATGTCCCGGAAATGTGATTTGCTATCAGAAAACATGGTGTCCCAGCAAGGTGGGTAAGAATGTGTTCCTACTTGTTTGTTGATGTAACAGACCACTGATAGATTTTCCATATGGATTGATATCATTCCCTTTGGCAGGTGGTCCAGAAAAGCCTGCAACTCTAGGAAGATCACTGTCATCTCCAAGATATTGATGTGAAGGTTGGACTCTAAGGGTGACCAAGTGCCTTGAAGCATTCTCCTCTTGAAATATCCCATCCAACCTTAGGAAGGCAGCATCCATAGTCACTGTGTCCTGGGGAAATCCATTGCAAAAAGGTCTCCCATATGTTACTGATCGGGAGGGAATCCACCATTTGATAAGATATCTGCAAATATGTGTGAGACAAATTTTGGCATGACGTTGCTGTAGACTCTAGGACCATTATTCTGATAGACATTCTATTGCAGGACTCTCATGTGGGATCTTGCAAGTGAGACTAATGTGATGGTGGAGACCACCAACCCAGCAGACAAAGAATCAATCTTGCTTGAGGAAGAGGATGTTGAATTATTTGAATTGCCATTTTTATAAGGCTAGTACTCTGGCATCTGGAAGCTTGGTGATTTGAAGAAGTATATTGATGTGGCATCCTATAAACTCTATTTATTGCATGAGAGACAGTTGGCTTTTGATTGATTTATTCTGATTCCCAGTAGATCTGTAAAATGGAGTAGGAGTCCTTGATGTTATATCAGTAGATCCTAGAAAAAGCAGGTAGGAGCCAATTGTCTACGTACAGGAAGACCTGGATCTCTTATTTGCAGTTGAGGCGAGCTGCCAACACTGCCATAATTTTAGAGAACAGCTGGAGGACTGTGGAGAGACTGAATGGCTCCAGTCTGAACTGGAAATTACTGGCTCCCAGCCAGAAAAGGGAGAAATCTCCTGGATTGCCTCTGTATTTTTCTGTGATAGTAGGCATCCTGAAGATCTACAGAACACATCCAATCCTACTTCTTCAGCAGAGGTAATATGGACTGCAACATGACCATCCATAATTTTACCACAAATTGATTGAAGTAGCTGAGGTCCAAAATTGGCTTGAGGTCTCCTGTCTTCTTCAGAAGTAAAAAGAACAAAGAATAGACTCCATATCTTAACTGTTCTGGGGGACTTGTTGGATGATTCTTTTTTTTTCTATCAACTTTGAAACCTCTGTTGCTGTAGACTCTAGCTGACTTAGTGGAACATTGGGAATCTTTAACTTCAAGATAACACACTTAACAATGCCAAAGATTAATAATAAAAAAACACATTATATTATGTATTATAAATCACACCTAATAAGTAACCTTATCAACAATTAGTTAAGTAGTAGCACACTCTAATAAAGACACACAAGAACAAACTCTATCATTTACCTAATTACTGGATTAACCTATGATTAGCAGTATAGTAATTACCTAAAATTCACATGAAAGAAAACACTCTGTAAGCTAATAACTACCTAAACCTATGATTAAACAGTATGCAATTATCTAAGGGGAGGGACGACTCAATTTTTTCATGTCAAAAGATAAAAAAAGAGGATATTTTCACTAAGTGTGAAAGACAGAGCTCTGGTACATATGTCTAGAAGATTCAGGCAGCAAATGAGATCTGAGGTAATTTAGTAGAGAATAGGGAATTATGGGTAAAGGAGGAATCAGATCCTCAGATCCACAGTTCTAGAGGAAGGTCCCAAGGGCAGATCCAATTGGATCTGACAGCCCAAACATTGGGTCAAACAAAAGTAGACAACATCAGATTCATTGCTTTGCATAAAAAGATTTCTATTTGTAAAGCAAACAATAAAAAAAAATCACACTGATTTGTACAACCAAGACTGTAAGGAACAGTGTGCATTTCACTGATACCATTTTGTTCCACAGATAATAAAAACAGCAGTGCCTTGTGAGTTCATAGATAATTGGCTTTAGTAATTGGCTATGCAGCTGGTGTCATTCTAGGGGGATCAAGAATGTCTCAACCTTGGATGAGATGGCTGACTAACCTTCCTGCTTTGCCAAGAATGGTCTGCACATCTGTAAGCAAGGATTTTTTATTCTGGCTAAAGTCTCTGAGAATACAAAGTCCTATAGTGCCTCTGTTAGGCAGAATATGTCTGTTGTAAATTCCAGCCCAACAAATTCTAATTTGGAACACATTAATGTGGCTGTACTCAATGCCAGGAGTCATAAAAAAAAAAACTTGAGGCTCTCCTGCAGCTTGACCACATTCATACTCATGTGGTTACAGAGATATAGTTTCAAAGCAGTGAAGGGATACAGTGTCTATCATATCTTCAGACCTACTGGCAACCATGGCAGAGTATTAGTCTCTTTCTAAGATATATCACCTCATGACTTGTACCTTGGCACACCACATTTGAACTGCCACATGCCTAAATCACCATAACAAGACTAGTTACCACTTCATAGTTAGCTATAGTACACCCTCTATGTCCCTTTCTGAACATGATAGCTATCTTAAAACTTTAGCTGAAATCCCTATTAAACCCAACATCTTTTCTACTGGGGAACTTCAACTATCTATCAGTAAACTGTCTGACCTATAGTGCCAATGGTTGGCATGCTCAGTGTTTCTTTGATACTATACATGCTATCTCTATTTTATAGATGGTCAACCATTCTACTAGGGGCCCTAATATCATTATTCTAGTCCTGACAAATTTGCACACTTCTTAAACATCTCACTGTGTCATCCTGCATTGTTAAACTAGAACATAAATAAGTGACCTTTTCCATTAAACCTGGTGATATTTCCCCTGTAAATACATTGATGTTTACAGATTTCTGAAAAGCAAACCTTCTTCAGTTACTTGATGACCTACATAAATTTTGTTGAAATCCTCTGATGTTTCCCATAGTTACATCTGCTGCCTGTGCCTCTGACTTCTACTCCTACATAAATGATTGCATTGATAATTCAGTCCCTACTTGCTCTAAATATAATGGGGAAACTTCAAAACAAACCCTATGGTGAATTACCCATATAAAAATTAAATAACAAGACAAAGAAATTGCTTAATGATTATAAGAGGTCTTATTCTACCTACCTTAAGAGAATACTTCAAACAAGTAAAGAGCTTAAGGGAACCATCAGGAAGCTCTTAGCTGAGCATGAACTTAAAACAGCCACTAAAACCAAAAATAATAACAACTCTTTTCTTAACTATGCCAGGAAGTTAAGAACTGGCACCCAACACTGTTTGGAGCTAGTCCACAATAGTTTTGCACACTCCAACCTAAAGGAAATAGCTAATATCCCAGCTGACAAATTTAGATAAAAAATTACCTCAGCCCACAGTTATAGCCATTCTACAGATTATACCATCCAATCAAGATCCTTTAATTTCTAAGTACAGTTGTGTAAGTAAACTTACCATAACAGTAGATGTTTGAATGATCACTGCTACAGTAGTTGTAGTTACAGTATATGGGCTATATCCTGCATAGGATTTAAAAGCCATCCAGCTTCCAAAGCTTCAGGCACCTTCCATGGACACAAACTGTCAGTCAGCTCGTGCTGACCTGACTAAAAGGACAGGTTTGGGTGCCAAGCCCTTCAGAGCTTTCATGCCAACACAGAGAGGGAGGTTGTGCCCTGATAGGACAATGTCAGGAATAACAAAAAATAAACATCCACACCCTAGCATAAACAACACACCCAAAAGCAAGGGGAATGGAGGGAAGGAGGGAGAGGCTACTGCAACAGTGACCCTTCAACTGCAGTACAGATATCATATTGATCACTGCTGTATAAACCTTAACTAAATGGATAGATTACCCTAGCTTACCACATTTGGAAAGTATAAGGAGAAGAGTCCAGGTGCCCCTGGAAAATGGTCTTAGCAAAGCCCCATCTAGACGTAGAGAAAGAATCACACTTATAGTGCTTTGTAAAAGAAAGTACAGAGGACCAAACTGCAGTTTATAGAATACTTCTATAATCCAGCCCTTTCCAAAAAATCCATAGATGACCCAGCCTGGAATAGTTTTGTTGTAGTTAATATAACAAAATGTAATAGCCTTAGACAACCATTTGGAAATAACCTGTTTTGACACAAGTAGTCCCTTCTTATCTTCTGAAAAAAAATGAACAAATGATCCAATAATCTGAAAGATGTAGTTCTGTTAAGATAGTACCTGAGTTATTTGTGAACATCTAAGGTATGGAGTATCCTTTCTCCCTATGTTTGGGTTCAGGAAAGAAAACAGAAAGATGAATACTTCGGCTTAAAGTAAATTCAGATAACACTTTAGGTGTAAAAGAAGGAAGGATTAGTTCTCAAAGAAACCCTTTCTCTGTGGAAAATGAGGTAGGGCTTTCTCACAATAACAGCTTGCAACACAAATACCATTGTTGCAGAGGTCAGAGCAATCAGTAAAACTGTTTTCCATATTAAGAACCTCAAGTCAGCCAGGTTAGCTAGTAAAAATGGAGTACGTGTTAGCTCCTCTAATACCAAATTAAGATCTTAAGGAGGGGCCACCAGTTTTCTTGGAGGCATCTTATGCAATACCCCTTTCAAAAACATTTTTACATGACAATGCATTGAAAAATGAGGATCCATGGGCAGACATGCTCATGGGGCAAGTAAATGAACTTTGACGGAGGAGTAAGAAAGGTTGCAGAACAACAATTCCATACAAATATTATAAAAAACAGAGAGCAACTAGTCCTTAATAGGTGCTAGTTTTTTTTTTTTTTTGCTGGCACAAACTAGAAAATGTTTTCCGTTTATTAATATATAATTTTCTAGTGGTAGGCTTTCATGCTTCTGTTTGTACCTGTTGCACATCCTCAGTAAACAGGTGTCTAAAGGGAATTAATACTCTATTATACAGACAGTCAATTGAAGTTGATTGGGGTCAGGGTGTACCAACCACTCCTGTTCTTGTTTAAATAGATAAAGTATGTGAAGAAGCCTTTGGTAATTGCCCCAGGAATTTCCAAAAGAAGGGAGAACCATGGTTGACTGGGCCAGAAGGAAATCACCACAATTATACCATGACCCCCCCAAAAACGTGCACGCTGATTGGCCAGCGTGCCCGTTGTAAATCGAGTTATACTAAGGGAAAAAGGTCCGGTCGCCCGGACTTTTTTCCCTTAGTATAACTCGTTTTTTTAAAACGCTGTCTCGCTATGTTAAATGGGTTTAACATAGCGAGACAGCTTTAAAATAAGCAACGGAGATCTCCGTTGCTTATTTTAAAGCTGTCTCGCTATGTTAAACCCATTTAACATAGCGAGACAGTGTTTTAAAAAAAAAGCAACGGAGAAAGCAAGATCTCCGTTGCTTTTTTTTAGTGTTTCACTATGTTAAATGAGTTTAACATAGCGAGACAGTTTTAAAATAAGCAACGGACATCTCCGTTGCTTATTTTAAAACTGTCTCGCTATGTTAAACTCATTTAACATAGCGAAACACTAAAAAAAAGCAACAGAGATCTTGCGTTCTCCGTTGCTTTTGCCCACAGCTCTGGTGTACTGCGCAGGCGCGCAGTACATCAGAACTGCCGCGGATGCCAGACATCTGCGGAAGGGCAGTAAACAGGCATTATACTATGCCATTATTTAAGAAAAGTAATAGTTTCTTTTCTTAAATAATGTCATAATAGCAATAACCACTTCTGGGTGTGGGTAATGCTAAATTTACCCACGGTTGGCTTTGGCTGGTCCCGGGACCAAACCACACCAACCGTGGGTAAATTTAGCATTACCCACACCCAGGCGTGGGTTATTGCTATATCATCTTAGGGGATTCCTTCTGAATCTTCAGAAGTACATTGGATATCAGTGGAAAGGGTAGAAAAGCATACAGGAACATTCCTGTCCAAAGAAAAGAAAAAAAAAAAGGCATCTATCTTTCAGGCCTTCTTGCATGGAGTTCTGGAGCAGAATTTTGCAAGCTGATTGTTCAGAGAGGAGGGAAATAGGTCTACTTGAGGAACTTCCCAGAAATGGATCAAATCTTGCAACACCTCGTGATTTAGTTTCCATTCATGAGAGTTTGCTATTATCCTGCTCAGCTTGTCTGCCACTCAGTTTTGCTCTGACAAAATTTAGGATGCCTGTAGAGTGAGATTGTGCTCTGAAGCTATATCCCAAGCTAATATAGCTAGTCTTCAAAGGGGGTATGACCTGGTTCTCCCATGCTTCTTCATGTACCACATGACTGTGGTATTTTCAGTAACAACTTGAAGAGGTCCCAGGGACCAAAGATGATTCAGAGAGTTGAGTTCCTTGATCAGGGCAAGCATCTTTTTTATATTATGTGCTTGCATCTGTCCTTGGTGTCCCACACACCATGCATTTTTATATCTCCTGAAACTGCTCCCTAAGCAAAGTCCAAGGCATCTGTGGTAATCAATGGCTTTGGAACAGGGCAGGAGAAGGGGAGACTCAAATTTAAGGATATTTGCTGTCTCCATCAAGTGAATTCTCTTCTGACAAACCCAAGCCATGGGATTAGAAAAGACAAGGGATGTTGGTGCTGGGACTGCTGAGTCATCAGATACCATTGTACCTTTCTCACATGGAATCTTGTCAGGGGTATGATGAGAAATCAGATGACATGACATCCAAACGTCTGAGGTATTCCCTCACAATGACCAAAGTCTGTGCAAAGAAACTCAGAAATAGATCTAGGTATAGATCTATTTTTCCAGTGGAAAAAAAGGTTCTTTGACCTGAGGTGTCTAGTTGAAAACCCATAAACACAATCATGTGTGAAGGAATCAAACAAAGCTTTTGACTGTTCTTTTGGAATCCCAGCTTGTGTAAGAGATCACCCAAATAACAGATTACTGACACTTTAAAAAAGACCCTGCAAAGATAAGCAAGTCACCTAAATGTTGAAAAATACTGGTACACAATTGCCTGCAATGAGCTGCAACTGGAGAGAGATACTTTGCGAGCACTCCTGGTGCAGTGGATAGCCCAAAGGGTAAGGCAGAGAACTGGAATGTGATCCAGAAACACAAAACATTGAGAAACACCTGAAGTCTAGATGAATATGGCTGTGACGATAAGCATCTTTTAAATCTAGTTTTAGCAGGAAACTTGAATGATAAAGAAGAGGTAAGAGGTTGTGAAGTGACAATTTTGAATTTGGGCATTATTAAAAACAGGTTTAAGAAAGAAAGATCCAGAATTGGTCTCTGAGAATTTTTTTTAGCATTAAAATCATCCATGAATAAAAATCTTTCCCAACCTGGGAAGGAAGAACTGGTTCTAACACACCCTGGAAAAGGTATGTGAGAATTAAACCCTGTACTTTGGGTGTGCATGGTGAATACCTTAACCATTATGACAACACCCCCTCTTTTTTTTGATGAAGGATAGGTGGATATAAAATAGTCTGGTCTGGTGGATAATTGATTACCCCCTGGAAAGGAAGATTTTTTTTTTTTACCACCACCATTTGTAACCTTGATGAATGATCTCTGGAACCCACTGGTTTGAAACTATCTATTCCCAATGTAAAAAGAGTAGATTCAAACTTTCTGGAAGAGAACTGGGGCTGCCAGCATGGTAAGGTTTATAAGGTCCCTGAAATAGTTACTCTGATTTCTTGGACTGTCCTTGATTTGAGGAGATTCCTGAATTCTTTTTGGAACACCCTTGTTGTTTCTTCTTAAACATCTGTTTACCTGCATTTTGTTGAGACTGTTTATTTTGTTTTTTGCCAAAACTGGATGAGGGGATTAGAGACTCCCTTAGAAAATTTGGAAAATGAAGACTGAAAAATCTTAGAGATTTCCTTTATCAGTTTATCTCTTTCATCACCCTTTTTGACCACCTCGGCAGCAGAGGGGCCAAAAACTAAATCTCTATCCAAAGGAGAATTTAAACCCTCATTTTAACATCATCTGAAAGGCTTTGAGAATGCAGTCAGGCCTCATCAATTGGCAAAACAGTAGCAGTGGCCACAGTCCTGAAAGAAGTAATAACTGTATCATACACACCATGTAAACAATGAGTAGTGATTTGATCAATAGAAGAAACTGAATTATTTAAAGCAGATTTTTCCTCACAAGAAGAAACTACAGACAAAACATTTCTCATACTTTCACAATTAATCAGAACAAACTTTAACATATGAACCTGATAATTCAAAATTCTGAAAATCTAAGCATACATTTATCCCAATTATTATCAATAATCTTTCTGTCCTAATCAAATAGAGTTGGAGTGGAATTAATAAAAAATGTTTAGCAACAGCAGGATTAACTAAAGCCATAGCTGCTGGAGCAGGTTTGAAAAGAGTGTATACAAACATAAAAGACTGCAGAACTTTATATATCCTATCTGCTTTTTCTGGGGCAGCTGGCTGACTACCAGGAAAATTGCAGGCAGTATCACACTCATCCTTAAGGCTGATACAACTTTAGGAATGGGTGAAGATTCTCAAAATCGTATTTGTAACAACTCATAGTATTTTCTGACACAATGAGAAACTTCAGTTTTCTCCCACTGAAAACACTGGCACATTCTGGGAAATAATCTCAGAGAAAGAGACGCCCCTATAAGGAGAATCAGAAAATGAGCTCTCTACTGAGTCTGAATCAAAAATCTGTGAAGAAAACCCTGTATGTATCCCTTCAAATTCATGCCCAGATTCAGAATCTCGAATATTTTCAGAGAAAGATGTATTGCTTTTTCTTTTTCCAGAAACCACTTTACAAGAAAGATCAATACCCTGCATTAAACCCTGAGCCAGACCCAGTAAACTATTCCTGTCTAAGAAAATTTGAGGAGAAGTACATATATGTTTAGTTTTCAATTTCTTTTTGACATAAAAAAATGGGCCAAAAGTGTTGTTAATGGCAACAGCAGCATCCCCAGGGATGGGTACAGCATTCTGACAAAATAGGGAAGCCTTTCCTGTTCTATATCCCAGGACTGATAAAAGTCTCTCTCTCTCTCTCTCTCTTTCCCACTGAAGGGTCCCCAACAGCTGCTGAGGATATGGTTAATCCCCAGTCCACAGTGGCTGTAGGTGCTACACTAGAGGGATCCAGGATAAAAGAAGAGTATTCTAAGGTACAACTGAAGGTCACACCAGAGTCACCTACCTCCGACTGAGGCAAATGAATAGTCTGCTGTGATGGCAAAGGCTGTTTGCTTAACTTTTTCTTTTTATGACTGAAAGAAGGAGTAACCATGGGACTGATAGTTTACTGCACAGTCAAGATGAAAATTGTGAATGTTTCCTGGGGAAAACAAGCAGCAAAAGCAAGTAAAACTTAGTTGTTAAAAATCACTTTTTTCACACAAAAACACATTAAGCACTTTAAAATGCTTTGCCAGCTACAAAATGTAAAATAAACACAATTTCTCCACATAAAAATGTTTTTCAATTACTATAAGCAACTTGTAAACTGACACGAAAGAAGTGCACTCTTGCATAAAAGTATAATACAGTCTCATGAGAGTTTGTTAAAACAAATGCTATTTTTAAAATAACTTTCCTGAGCAAGAAAGTTTTATTAAACAAACATTTTTTTTTAAATGGAAGATTTTTGCCCCAAAAGAAATGCATGCCCAGCAAAGGAACAGCACAAGCTGACTTTTAATCTTTTAAAGCCTTAGAGGAGCATATTCCTTGGCACCAGAAAAGCTCTTAAGGGCTTTGCACCCAAACCTATCTTTTTAGTCAACTCACTGACAGTTTGGGCATGTGGAAGATACCATGAAGCTTTTGAAGATTGCTGGCTTTCATATTCTATGCAGGGTATAACCCATATAGCTAAAGATACTGCAGCAGTGATCAATATGATGAACATAAAGTTCTCTCAGCCTGCTAAACAGCTCTGAACACCTCATCCATGGGCCCTGAAATTTATCAGGTTGCCTGATTATGAGAGCCCAGTATGGCCTATTAGAACCTACTTAAACTCTTTAAGCTTTTCCACTGGTTATTTAAAATCTCTTAACCATGAACCCCCATCAATTAAGCTTTGTCAAATGAAGGTTCTTTCTGTTTAACTTCATTAATCTCTTTGAAAAAAAGTCACTGAAGCAGTGGATAGCAGTTATATGATACATGCAGTATATCTGGACCTGGCCAATGCATTTGGCATTAATCCCCATGCAGGCACTTCTGAAAGACTTGTAAATATGAATACAAATCATTATGTTATGCAGTGGAGAGTTTATAGGTTGTCTAACATAACCCATGTGGTTTGAGTCAGAGGTGTTACTTCAGAAAGCAAAAAAAGTTACTAGTAGTATACCATGTGGCTTACAGTTGGGCCTCTGGTATTTGATATCAGTTTCTCAGATCTTCAGTCAACACTCTTGGCCTATGATTATCTATGTTTGTAGATGGCTGTAAATTGGGTGCTGTTAGATCTTCTACTGACTCACAATTGCTGCAACATGGGTTAGACCATATTAACTATTGGTGCATGGACAATGGTCTCAAACTAAATGTTAAGTTTGTTCTGGTAAACAAAACATTGTCAGTTAACATGTAGGAGACACACCTCACTAGTAAAACATTGTCAGAAGTTATCTAAGTAGTCTTGTTAATAATTCCTTATCATTTCAATCAAGTCTTTGCAGTAGTTCAGAAAGCCTTTTATCTGGCACATCTAATTTCCAAAGCCATCGCCTCTAGATTCACAGAAGTCTTATTTCCACCTTATTCATATCGCATTTGACCCGTTATTAGATATAATATGACTTTTGGCATGCATTTGTCTAAACACATTGCTCGACTTGAGAGATTTAAGAGATTCATACGTAAAACGATCAGTAGCTTCAAAAATCTTATCTATCAGGAAAAACTGGCAGCCCTCTCTCAATAGTCAGTCTCTTACAGTCTCCTCCTTAGAGATCTGGGTCCAACCTTTTGAGCCATGAAAGTTCTAACCCTCTTTGACCTCCGAGTCCTTCACAAAACAAATGGTGCCACAAATTCTTGATTAAAAGAACTAACCTTCATCAATAAATAAATAAGGTATGTTGGCACAACAGCCAATTTATATCCCAATATATCCCCCACCTCTAGAATAAACTTCCCCTACATGTCAAACACTATAACATCCTTAACACCTTCAAAGTAAACCTATATAATTGGAAGGGCAACCTCAAATTCCCCTTGTTTATCTTGTCTTGCCCTCTTTGAGGTGGGAGGAAACTTTTGAATATGGGTTTTTAGCTAGGCTTAGAGTGGTCTGCAGACTGACTGTCTAGTACTTACCTATGAACCTGTCAACGTATTAAAGCACGTTGCATGCAGAAGCACACTTTCCCTAGTGGAGCTGTAGCAATTTGTTTCAAGAGTTATGATGAAAAAGCAAGATACATTTTTTTTAATGTCTCTGAAAAAATAAACACTTGACACTATAGTACTGAATAAAAAAGTCAGGGCACACAGTGTTAGCAGCATAGCACTGTTGTATGCCAAGCCGAGCTGAAGCTGAGAAATAACCTGGACCATTGTAAAATTATTTCAGAAAAACAATGCTTGGTATTGTAGCAGCTTTCTGTCTGAGCTGTTATATTGTACTTTATTCCACTTTATAGTACAGTTAAAAAAACTCTGTGACACATATTTTAGCAACACAATGCTACGGGAGTGGAGCTGTGATGTAAAGCAAAATACAGCATTTTAAAATATAGAGAACAAAATTAAATACTATACTACTGAAGTAAAAATAGATAGGGCACACATTGGAATCAGTTTCTATTTTGCTCTGACAAACCCTGTTGTGGGATGCCAGACTGGATGGAATGCAACTACAGCTGTGATATTTTCTGAACTGCACTTTACAATAACATACAGTACTTTAAAATAATTATGGAATGAAATACTTGGCAGTGCAGTATTTTCCCAGCAGAACTGCAGAATTCTATTTTGCATTTTATAATGACGTGGAAAAACAAGCATCCATATCATTATGAGATATTAGAGATATGACTTAGTATACCAGTATAAAGGTATGCAGTGTTTATGGACCTTATTCTGTTATGCAACAAACATTGACAATAGCACTACTGCTTGCTGAAACAGAGATTGAGTTTCTGTTTTGCTCAGTATGCAATGCTAACAGCACTGATCTATGCATTAGATACTATGAAAAACACAGTACTTCTCAATGGTACCATTTTGCCCAATAGGTAATAAAAGTCAAAGTTTGTTGCATGATATTTATTAAACCATCCAAAGAGAAAAAAAAAGTTCTTTCTCGAGTTAACCAGACCTCCACTTCAAAATGAATCACAAAATCAGCAAAAGAAGCAGACTGGAACATGGCCTCACTGTGCAAGTTAAAAATTATTTAATCTAAACTTAAAATGCCATATAAAAAGAAAGAAAATGCATATAAAACAAGGTAAGCACTTTCACATCTACAAACAGATGCTTCATCAGATCATAAGGAACTGCAACACAAAATGGATTTAAACATGCAATTAAGCTGTATAACCTATCAGGAATTACCTATGCAAACTCGAGACCCCAAATGAGGCTTCAAAGAGACACTCAATAAGACCATGCCCTTTGTCAGACTGCAAGGTAATAATCCAAGGCATTTATACCTGTTCTGTCTTATTCCTAACATCACTCAAGTGTCTATTAAAACTCATTAAATATATAACCTGAAAGGCAAAGATATTATCTGTACAGGTACTGCTAATATGCTTAGCTAGTGCATTTGTAATTACTCCTCTACAGATCTCATTGACATGTTCATGTATTCTTTCTCTGAAAGAATGGTTGGTCTTCCCAACATAAAATGCTGGACATTTCCTGCATCTAGCAAGATATACCAAATCCCTACTTGAAAAGTCAGGGTATAAAGAAAAACTAAGCAACCTACCAGAGTCTGGATGTAGAAAAGTATTTAAGTGCAAACTGCACAGTTCCTGCAGCTAAAAGTGCCTACCCTCTGTGAAGTCACCTTTTTGGTTGATGTCTGATCATAACTTAACATACATTTCAGATTATTTTTATTCTTAAAAGTAAAGGATGGAACTGTCCGAACAATTTGTCTTATCTTGTCATCCACTGTCAAGATATTCCAATTCTTTATCACAATATTACAAATCTGAGAGATATTTGATGTAAAAGTAACGCATAATCTAGAATTACTATTCTGCGTGTGCCTAACCACCCCAGGTGCAACAATATTATGCTGCATGCAGTGCTTTGTAAAATAGGGATGCCCTTTGTTTCCCCTATCCACTCCTTCCACTGTTAACTTACCAGTCATATCACTTTAATTATACCCTCTATCAATTAGTTCATCTCCAAAAGAACTCAGTTTCAGAAAATGGTTGTTCATCACTTATCAACCTGGAAAATTACATGGCCTGTCCTTTAACCACATTCTGAAATGTGTAGCCTAGGTGCATGCTGGTCCTTTGCAGTAGCATATTTTTTCTATACACCTTTCTATGAAGGTCACTGACAGCCACACCATCTGTCCTTTTAACCACTTTAACATCTAAAAAAGTGATTTCATCCTTGGAATACTCCATAATGAGTTTAAGAAAACTAGTAGTGGAATGTAAATAATCTAAAAACTCAAACAGCCTATCAGATGTAACTGTCCATAGGAGGCATTTATCATCCACAAAACACTTGTAGTACTTGAGATATTGACTAAAATCAGGATTATTAAGGGTAAAAGTTGTCTCCCAATATACCATCATTATGTTTGCATAAGAGTTGCACAGGACGTGCCCATAGCCACTCCAGAGCCTTGTATATAATACATGCCCTTAAACATGAAAACATTGTTCTCTAACATTAATTACATAAACAATATAATAAGAGAAACAGCAGTAGGAGAATAGGTACTGTTGGCATTAAGAAACAACCTAACAAAATCCAAACCTATGTTGTTAGGAATAGTTGCAAAAAATGAGCATACATCTAATGTCACAAAGAAGTAATCATCAAACTTACCAACACCATCTAAATAAGCAAATATAGATTCCAAGAAATCCTTTGTGTCTTTCAAGACAGTAGTAGAAGCAGCTAATACCAGTTTCAGCTGTGATTCAACATAGATAGAAAGTGGTTTGGGGAGCCCCCCCTCCGCAGGACAATCTCAGTGCTGGGTCATACAAATGCTTATGTATGTTGTGTAATCCTGGAATGACCAATATCGTAGGATGTTTGACACATAAGTGCTCATACAATTCAGATGTAATAACGCTATACATAAGACAATCACATAAATCTGCTTTCACTTTTCCAAAATAGAGTTTATGTCCATCTTTAGTAGGCTACAATATGTGGACACATCCAAGAGCATCTTGTTTTCGTACTGTTGTCAGTTCATGACTACTGCTGCACCCCCTTTATTAATAATATATGGAAGATGTTATTAGCTGGATGTATAATAATATATGTGAATGATGCTGTAATTCACTCAGGACCATTCAATCATCCCTAGTTAAGTTGACAAAACACTTGGCATTTCTGCTACAGTTATTCCTGTACTCAATCAGATCCCTTTCACAGGAGGTAGAAAAGGCTTTAAGTAGTGGGTGTAAGGTGGGGGTAAAAGAACTAGGTTTCTTAAATTTGAATGCTGCATGATCATGGATATTGCTGGAGAAAAGTAGCTTAAGCATAACATTTCTGACAAAGGATTTGACATCTGTGGTGGTGTCACAGATGTCATTACTGGCTGCTGGCATAAACGACAGCCCTCTATTTAACAATGACAACTGATGGTCAGTTAAAGCAAAATCTGAAATATTCTACACTAGTGAACTGTTTGTGGATTCCATATTTTCTTGATGGTGGAATGTTGAATCCCATCTGTCGACTGTTTCTTCCTGTTCTGCCCTTGATTCATAGACTTCACTGGGGGTGGTAGATCCCTTCCTGGTAAAGGCAGCTCAATGGCAGGTGGTGCTCCAGATTTGCGTCTGACATCTGAAGAAGATGACTTAATGGTGTTCACAGACATTGAAGTGGATGCTGAGGCAGAGATATTACTGTGGGCCACAGTAATGACTCTGTTAGTGTCACTCACTGCATAATCCTTGATGGAGGATTCAACCAGACCCAGAGTAGATCTTTGACATAAAAACACAACACCATTTCTAAAGTCTGCCAAATCTCTATTCAGCTTTTTTCTGCTGTTATAATCTGTTCCCATAAGCAATGACATTGCATGTCACTTCTTCCATTGCAGAAGTCACTACTTCCAAAGGATGGACATTATACAATGACTGTTGTTTAGTACCTAACTCAACAGCTAAATCTTCTTCTACTGGAGCAAAATGTTCTATAAGTAATTTAATATAGCCAAAACTCAACTCAAGGTTCACCTTCTGCCATTTCAGTAATAAATTAGTATACAACTGTCAATAGGTTGGCATCTTCTAAATTCTGAGGTCATGAGGAATA
This sequence comes from Protopterus annectens, assembly GCF_019279795.1. Classification (NCBI taxonomy): domain Eukaryota; kingdom Metazoa; phylum Chordata; order Ceratodontiformes; family Protopteridae; genus Protopterus; species Protopterus annectens. The sequence goes on along the minus strand of NC_056743.1, from coordinate 1,139,898,287 downwards.
ATTTTAAAGGGCAAACATGCTTCCAAATGCATTCTTTGCCACTGAAGCCTCTTTAACTTAAACAATTCATTTTCCAAGTATCTAACTCTTTTTCTAAAAATCTTAGAGTTAAAGCTATAAGGTTCAGTCAACTTATCAGTACAAGAAAAGTTGTGTTTCAATAAAGGATTACCTTCAGTACAAATCAGTCTATAAAAATCACCATTGCATTTAGAATCTCCAGCTGGTGTTGGGTCGAAAGCCAGCTTGATATCTAATCCCTTGGCCATGCTCAAACAGAACAAAAATATAGCGATCCAAAGAGAAAAAAAAGGTTCTGTCTTGGGTTAACCAGTCTTCCACTTCAAAATGAATCACAGCAACAGCAAAAGAAACAGACTGGAACATGGCCTCACTGTGCAGGTTACAAATTATTTAATCCAAACTTAAAAAGTCATAAAAAGAAAGAAAAATGCATATATATATATAATGCTTTCACATCTACAAACAGATGCTTTATCAGACCATTAAGTAACTGCTACACAAAACTGATGTAAACATGAAGTTAAGTTATATAACCTATCAGGAATTACCTATGCAACCTCCTAGAACCCAAATGAGGCTTTAAAGAGACACACTCATTAAGACCATGGCTTTGTAAGACTGCAAGGTAATGATCCAAAGCATTTCTACCTGCTCTCTTATTCCTAATGTCACATAAACATCTACTAAAACTCATTACATGTATAATCTGAAAGGCAAAGACATGATCTGCACCAGTACTGCTAATATGCTTAGCTAGTGCCTTTGCAATTACTCCCCTACAGATCTCGCTGACAACTTCACATATTCTTTCTCTGAGACAGCGGTCTGACAGAAGACAAGTGGTGATGGGGAGGAATAAACAACAAACATGAAAGTGAGGTAGCACACACGGAAGGGGAACAACAGGAGTGGGAGATATTGTTGCTATCCTGTTCCTGGTACCAAGCTTCCAGTGTTAGAACCAATAAAAGATCAGTCATGCTGTGACTGCCACCTCACTGAACCCTGCCTGAGATGTCGGTGATGGCAGTGCCAAGCAGAAGTTAAGACTCTATATGTCACATGAGTAGCCTCTCTAGGCAGTAATCACAGGGTTTAAGCTGCTGTTCAAACAACTCCACCACCACTTCCACCAACTCAAAACAAGTGACAAATTGTGACTACCTGGCTCAGTCACTGGATGAACAACACCAGTTCCCTCAAAAGAGTGTCTGTCAGAGGCCATCTGGGAGGCTGTGGATCACCCCACCTCATGACATTCATTACCCAATAGAAAGGTAGGCTTATAGGCAGATAGTGTGCTGGAAAGAGAAGAACATGGCTGATGGTGTGGTTAAGACTGGTGCCAAGCTACTGGCAATGCCATGGCAGATGCTGCAAAAAATATTCAAATAAAGGGATAGAAATAAAGCAACAGGCATCAAACAAAATATAACAAAAGAATAGAAGTGAAGACAGGGAGAAAGACACAAAAAATTAGAACTACGAATATTTCTGATGACAGTTCATACAGATACCTTCTAGTGTACAACATAACTGCTAGACATACTTTTATGCCAGATCCAGTATTTCTGTGTAGGTATATAAACTCAAATGTCCCTGTTGAATGATGTGCGTGTGGGTGTGCGGTTTCACTTTACCAATGGCTAGGGTTTAGTGACATGGAGTTGAAGTTGCAACTGTAGGAAGTGGTGGTGGATATAATAGAAGTGTGTGTATGTTTGTGGCCCTAATGACATGCTTTATGAGACAGAATCAAAGATATGTCATGTGGACTTGGCAAAGGTACCATTTATGCATCCCAGCATGACTATGATGACACTGTGCTGTACCACAGGCAGAGATTGCTTGGCAAATAGTGTAGTGTACTTTGCTATACACCAAGGGACACAACATAGGTACACCACAAATGCCAATGCTATGTCAGATGATATAGGCATATGGTGGTGGGTGACGCATGGGCTTTATACTACCATGCAGCTCCACACTGTCCTCCAACCCCCATATCCCTCCCTGAACCCACACATCCCTCCATACCCTCATGGCCCCTATTCCTCTCTCCCTAAAGTCACATCCACATGACTTGGGCCAATGTCCACACAGCAAGGATGTGGTTACCTCCCTGCATGTTAGGCACCTTAAGGCAGTGGGCAAACAGGCAAACAGAGCCAATCATCTGTAAATAAGCAAAGTAATGTGCGAGTTTGCAAAGCATCATATATCTACAGGATTTGTCCTACTATACAATAGACTGTGACAGAATTGTGTCACTTGTAGCTATACAGGCCATATCATTGGGTACTGCTATGCTTCTCTGATATAGCTAACGATTCAGCAAATGACAGCAAATAATAGTTACCTCTGCAACTGGAGAGATGTTCCATTCTCCTCTGGTACAGGAGTACATCATCTAATACTTCCTGCTGTGCTGAAAAACAAGAACAATAAATATATAACTTATCAAGTAAATGTCCAGCAAGATCCCATTTAAGTATAATGGGAATAACTGGACAGCAATCAGTTCTACATACTTGCAATGCATCTCAGTAGTCCTCTCTCTGACTTCTTCATCCCACTGCCTCAGAAGGTCAGAATGACACATCTGTATGCCAATGAAGTGGTGTTGGCACTGCTCATCAGAGTGATTTATGCCAGTAGCAGTAGTAACCACCCTGTCAAGACTCTCCCAGGCATCTAATTTATACTGGGGACCCTGACAACAATTCACAATCAGGCACTCCCAGTGGTCCCTATACAGGAAGTTCAAAAGATCTTACTATGTTTAGGGCACCATCTGAGAGCCCTATCACAGTCAGTGCCCTTGGAAGCCATGGCCTTTAACCAGATCACAATCCAGGGAAATATGGTAGCCCTTCAGCAGTTGCGCACATCAGTGCTATTGACTCAGGATACACATCATCAGGCAGCTAGGTAGCATGACCGTAAACAGTATCACCACTGCAAAATGAAAAATGCATGACATGATGGTGTTAGGGGGTGAGGAATAGCTTGAAAAGAGTATACAAACACCACAGTGTCTGCATTTGTTTGCAGCTTCATTGTACAAGCCATACTACTACAATAGGTTCCCTCATCAATGATATGGTCACTGCACTGTATACAAATGCTCTCTCTGCTTTGAAGGTACACGTGAGTTTCTGACTCTGACTAAAGCTCTTAGAGCAGTACAAGGAAACTGTACAATTAGATAAATGTGTGATTCATGAACATTCATTAAAATGAGTCACATTAGCATTAAGACCTTACTCAGAGCCTCATAATTGCACAATAAAATCAGCTGTGGGTATAGTTCTCAACTACCCAGATTTTCGCAGAATGTCCAGATTTTTGACTCATATTTTTTGTCCATCTCCCATAAAATTGTAGTTTTGTGGCAAATCACTGAGCACTGAAGTCAGAAAATAATGGCAAACATTTGATTTTCAGACTTAATGTCCTTCAGAAATTTCATGCCAGGGCAAAACCTATTATTCTATCAACTTACTAAGTTTGTTAGAGAAATCTTTTATAAGGTGCCTTATTTTTAGGCCTTTGTCCCCCCATTACTTGTGGCTTTGTCAAGATTTCTTGCTCTAAGCAGTTGAGAGGTACGGCTGTGGCCACTGCAGGTCTCACTGCACTATGGAGCACTGTTAAATAGTAAACTGATGCGCTGATTTTCACAAGGTTTTCTGGAATCACTACAGAAAAAAACATGCTTAAAGAGTAGCAAGTAAATGAGAAATGGTACTTGTTCCATTTTTGCTGTACTACTAGTGCTTTACCTATGTGTTGTTTGAGGACATACATTACAGTTTGATATTATAGGGTGGTACAGTCAAGGGTGTAGCCAGACATACTCTCTGTACTCTACTGAGTACATTTTTTTTTCCTGAGCATCACATTAATTTGGCTTTTTTGGGTCATATTATGTCTACAGCTGCTTAAATGAATGCCTCCAACAACAGGTACAACATTTATAATCTAAAAATTACATCTTTAATAGTTTTAGGGGAAACAGCTGAAAATGTTACTTACATTTATTAAGTGCTTGGGGACAACATTTTGAGAGATGTGTCCATTTTTAAGAGATAGTTGTCCAAGGGGGGATTGCAGTAAGAGCTTCTGAGTAAAAAATGGAATTTGCTTGCTACATCCCTGGGTACAGTAATAAGTGTACTTATCAACAATGGTGCGTACTGTGGGGAGTGGGGGGTTACATGGGTAGAGCATAATGCCATGACAGGCAAAGTGAAGGGAATGTGATGTGGTAAGTTCAACAACCTTGAACACTACACAAGTAGCATACTCCAAGATTTAGACTGAGAACTCTGTGCGTCCAACTTGTTGATGATATCCAAATTTAAGGAGGAGTTCTATTTGCTAATTATTAGCTTCAAAGTTGCTGCACTAATGCTATGGTAACCTATATAGCAGGGTTAGCAATGCCAATTGTGTAGTCTACTGAGGGAGTCCCTTAAGTACTATATGTCTATATGCTGAAATCAGTGATGCATTTGCTGTAATTTGATACTGTGGGGCACATTTTTGGTGAGGATCAACCAACAAAGTACAGAGGCATGCATGAAGTGGCCTTGCTGTCAATGTTCGTCTTTGGTATTACTGTCTGAGTGGTGTGTCCATATATGTTTTACAATTACCCTCTCCTATGGAATGGAAGTGTGAGGAAAGTGTCTGCAGTAGTGGTATAAGGTTGAGGGTGGAAATCATACAGTAACATCGGGTCATTATTCTTGAAGACACTGCATTCATTGGGTTCTCCCACGAACACATGTATGTTACCCGAATGAGGGATTACTGGACAGGAGGGTTACTCACTGTATTTTGTAGCACTTTGGGTCATTACCTTCCTACGTATGTAACAGGAGATTTCATGTTTCACTTTTGCTATTTTCCTCTGACATAGACAGGATGTACTTACTCCTATACCAACATAGGAGGATGTCTGTGGAAAATAGTAAGTGATTTTCATTCACATATTTCAGTATGTCTTGTAGACCTATGCTTACCTCTGGGCTGCAGACACACACTTCTTCATTCCATACTGGATGGTTATGCTGTGGACCCAGATACAGTGTACTTCACATTAGTGGTGTACATCACTGTTAGGGAGGTTGCTAAACACTGGTAGCCATGTTTTGTGCTAGGCCTGTGGCACTGGCATATACTAAAAAGTATTTCACCACACTAGTAATCCTTCAAAGTGTACATGTAGGCAGTATGTTTACCTATGTAGAATATATGCATACAGATGACGTGAGCTTTCTCACATTCAGCCATGTGCAGTCCAGGATTCCTGCTCAGAGTAATTTGACATACCTGTCCCATGTCAATGCAATTTATTGAAAAACACCATACATAAAACCTCATCGACCATACATGTGGGGTGTCCCCAATCACTGCTGCAGCAGAACAGATGTCTTGCCAACAGTGACCAGTTTCAGGTGTTGCTGCATATGGGTTAGTTGTGCATGACCTTCCAACAGTTTGCACTCATATTTCTTTGTAATTTCAGGTTACCCTGCCAAAATATAATAAGTTCTGTAAAAGTAAATTCCACCAGGCAGAGAATGGGATCCTGATGCAGGTCTTAAATTAGCATGGATGGTTGACACTGAGCAATGAAAGACCTGATCTTCCAGGCATTTGTCTGGTAGGATGTCATAGAAGATATCAATGCTGTCAGTGGCCAAAACTAGAACTATGCACAGGTCCATTATTACAAAAGCACACAGCAAGGCAGCCTGTCTTGCACAGGAGCTGAGGCTCACAAGTTGGGGTCAACCAATAGAGTCATCAATGATAAACTCAAAGGAGTTCCTGGCATCTCTGTCTGGTGTCCAAACAGATCTGGAATACATTGCGGAGTGCTGGACATCAATGCTGAGTTGTATGTGGCACCAAGAATATCTACTGGTGATGCTCCTGGTGTCTATGCCTGAACATGAAGTAGTATCTGAATTACTTTTCCAATTCAGGGTTATAGAACTTAAAAGTATGGTTCCCTGTACATCAGCACTGCTGGTCCAAAGCCTGTCAGTTCAAAGTATGTTAAAATTTATTTTTCTGTAGTACTCTGATGGTGCAGTGGTGTAGTGGTTTGCATTGTCACCTCACAGCAACAGGTTCTCTGGTTTGATTCTTGGCTGAAGTGCCTCCTGTGTGGAGTTTGCATGTTCTCCCTGCATTTGTGTGGGTTTCCTCTGGGTGCTCTGGTTTCCTCCCATGTTACAAAGACATGTGTCTGGAGCATTTCTCCTCGGGCCTCTGCTGAAAATTGGCTTGCTCCTAGTTGGACTTTCCCAGTAAACAAATGTTAAATGAATACTCTATTATATAAAAGCAGTTTCACTGAGCTGTGAGTGTTCCTGAAAGGTTCATCCTTAGATTAGGTAACTTTTGGTTTTCACAAGTTACTGTTTTATAGGTACACCACCATGGACATAGGCCTAGTTGATGTCAGGGAAAAGTACAGTTACTTACTGTTACTTACATGTAATAGTAGATGTTTACAGAACACACTGCCTTACTGGCATATGGGTAGTACTGCCTGCTAACTGACCCTCTGGAAATCTGTCAAAGCTCAGATCTCCTTCCACTGTCTGCCTGTAACAGAGAAAGACCATCTACCAAAAAGGACTGGGACAGCCCTTCACAGTCACAGACAGGAGCCTTTATAGTTTTCTAGGGTCCAACAGGAATAGCAGATGAGAACATAAGATTTGTGAACACCTATTGTTCCATACTAAACCACACACACACACACACACACACACACACACACACACACACACACACACACACACACACACACACACACACACACAAAACTACAACCAAGGTTGCTGAACAAAAACACAACAGCAACTTCAACAACTAACTATATACTCCTAACATACATGTGCCTGACATACAAGGCCATGTCCAACCCGGAATTGATGAACATGCTTCACCTCAAAAAATCTAGATCCCTCAGAACTACAAGGGCGGGAGACTTACACCTTGACACAGTTATTAATAGGATGTGCTGGAGGGATAGATTCATCACCCAGAGACTCCCTATGCTGTGGAACAAAATCCCGGTACATGTGAGGCACAGCACCTCGCTGGCTTTGTTCAAGAGAAATCTTGACCAATGGATGGGAGATCGCAGATATACCCCAGGGATTACCGCAGTGTCACTGCTTGACAGAGGCACAGCAAAATAATGGGCATAGTATCCTTCAAACTAAAGGGGTGGCGAAAGCCACAAAACTCTGGGCTAGGCTTGTAAATGCCCTTGGGCAGATAGCCTAGTATGAACCTATGAACCTATGAACCTATAATGAATGGGGAATGGTGAAAGCAAACTGCCAGTAAGACAATGTGTTCTATGAACACCTACTCTTACAATTAAGTAGAACATATACAGCTATACTATGTTCAACAAATACACTGTTTACTGGCATATGGGTAGATTCCCAAAGCTTATCCAGTCTGAGAGGAGGAAGAATAAGAGTCCAGGATACCCTGGAGAATGGACTTTGTGAAGCCTGGACTGGATCTAGAAAAGCATCCAGTCTGTAGTGCTTCATGACGGTAAGGATTTAAGACCAAGTTGCTCTCTCTAGAATACTTCTACTATGCTTTTGCCTTGCCTGAATTTGCCCAGCCATGGTGGGTGTAACAAAAATAATACAAAAGAACAACCCATGTACAATTAATTGCTTAGAGTCAGAGTGTCCCTTACCCCAAAAAGGAAATAAAAAGCATTTCTATCTTCCAAAAGGGCTTTATTCTGTCAGGGTAGTAGCTGAGCTGCCTATACAGATCCAATGAATAAAGTGACATCTCTCCTTTATTCTTATGTACTGGAAAGAACACATGGAGATTAAAAGGATGATAGAACATAAAGATTGACTCCACTTTTGGCCTGAAAAAAGGATGTGTGTAAAACAACACTATCCCTGTGGAAAATCAGGAAAGGTTGTCCTGCCATGAGAGTTTGCAGCTCAGAACCTCACCTTGCAGATGTCAGAGCAAAATCAAAACAGTTTTCCATGTTAAGAGCTTATGATGACTGTGAGCTGCTGGTTCAAAAGGTGTCAAGGTCAATTTTTCAAGAACATAGTTGAGAATCCATGAAGGAGGAATTTGTTTGTAAAGGGGTCTCATATGCAATACTCCTTTCATGGGCTGTTTGACCAATAAAGAAGAAAGAAGAGGGGAATCCATTGGGAGACAAAGTAGATATGCCCACTAAATTTACCTTAATGGACATATATGCTAAGGCATCCTGAAGTAGCTCACCCCAGTATTTCAAGACCAAACGGATATTAATCGCTATGGGCCCTCTGTTTCCATTTAAGCACTGCTCAGTAAAACTAATCCATTTGTAAACAGAAGATTTTCTAACAGCAGGTTTTCTGGTCTCCTTTAACAGCTGCTGCACATCCTCAAGAAACAAGTGCCTAAACGGAGTAAAGATAGACTCATCCAGGCTGTCAATAGACTTTTCTACAAATCAGTTTGCACCAGTCTCTCCTGAGACTGTGTGAAGAGGTCCAACACGTGAGGAAGTCTAATGTAATTCCCTTTGGCTTATACAATAAACAGGGAGAGCCAAGATTGGCTGGACTAATAGGGATCACCACAATGACTGCTCTTGAGCATTTCTCTTTGAACTTTCAGAAGTATCTTGTGAATCAGTAGTAAAGGAATGAGAATGCTCCTGTTATGATGTCATGGCTGCAAGACTGTTTCGAACAAAATTTATCTAGTTGTCTGTTTGAAAGGAGGTAAAAAGATCTATTAGAGGCACTCCCCACATCTGGACTAGATCCTGGAACTGCTGCCTTGAGCTTGCACTAGTGTAGGTCTGCCCAGGATCTCTTCAGTCTGTTTGTCACAGTGTTCTGCTCTGATGGGATGTGTGATGCCTGACAAGAAACAGAATACTGAGAAGCCTACTCCCAGGTTATCATTGCCAATTGGCACAGGGGTAAGATGTCATACCCCCTAGTTTGTTGGGGTACCACATCACTGTGTTATGTTCATAACCACCAAAAGAGAACCTGGAGTCCAAAGACTGTTAGGAACTTTCAAGCCATGAAATACTGCCAACATCTTCTAGATATTGATGTGCTTCCATGCATCCTTATACCCCAAGTGCCTAGAACTTGCAACTCTATTGACACCGCTTCCCAGGCTATGTCAGATGAACCTGTCTGGATAGACTGCACTAGCAACAGAGGAGAGAGATTAAGACCTGGACTGATAATCAGTCACTCTCCACACCATTGTAATTCTCATCTGATGAAGGGTAGCACTGGCACCTGGGATTCCATGGAATAAGGTTGTTGCATCCAACAATTTCAAACATACCACTGAACATTTCTCCTGTAAAGACAAGACAGTGGTAAAATAAGAATCACATAAGCCATCAGTCCAGATAAGATGGCCCTGGGTAAAATCATCCTGCACAAAATGTTGTTAAATCGCACGTGCCAGATGTCAGAATCATAGGTGGTCCACTGAAACTAGCCTGTGAATTTCTGACCACCTGCCGGTCAATAGAGTAGATCCCCTTAGAGATGATACATCATTGTAACAACAAGAAACAGCAAAATAGTCTTAAAAAAGACTAAAAAGTCTCAAAAACAACACGGATACCACGCTGAAGAAGTTAATGAAAATTAAAACTGTCTTAGCGCCTCGGCCACCACAGCCTTCAATGAGTACAAGAATGATAGTGAGAAAACATTCCCTTTTATACACACAATCAATTAAATAGGCTCCATCCCCCATTCAATTAATAAACTAGTTAACCAATTCACAGTGCTGAATTGCAAGTGAGCAAAAATTATATAAATAATACTATAATACTATGACAAATACAACAAATACACGCACTAAAATATATAAATATGTATTATGTATTAAAAAAAACACCTCCAATTATCTTCTGTATTCAAACCCATCGGTAACAATGTATTATACTTTAATATAAAAATAGTTTCCTTATATAATAACATATTTTTAATAATTTGTCATCTCCTTTCTTCACAAAAACTTGCTCTAATATAGTTGCTTGCAATAAATTAGCGTTACAACTATGCTTTTCCATAAAGTGCAATGCAACCGGGCTTTCCAATGCTCCCCTTTTAATGTCACGAACATGCTCCTGCAACCTTATTCTAAATTTTCTTTTTTCTTGTGTGTATAAAAGGGAATGTTTTTTCACTATTATTCTTGAACTCATTGAAGGCTGTGGTGGCCGAGGCGCTAAGACAGTTTTAATTTTCATTAAATTCTTCATCGTGGTATCCGTGTTGTTTTTATGATACATCATTGTCCCTGCAATTGAGGCAGGGTCTTTTTGCAATATGGATGCAGGCAATTCCTACCAGTACCTCAGGGAGCTGGGTTGTATCATAAAATGCCTCCAAGGTGTTTCATCCCTCCTCTATGGTATATGTAAACCTCATATGCTCCTCTATATATTGCTGCATAGCATCAAGGAACTAATAGAGTATCTTTGATGTTGACACCTGGGATACACTGTCTGTAGCCCACATTCATAACTGAAAGGTCCCTCTAGCTAATATTCTCAAAACTGCAATTACCTTATTGTCCACAGGGAAAGTTACTCTATAAACCCAATGTGCCTGAATATGTTGGCAACAGATGTATTTTAAACCACACATCACTGAGACAAAAAGATCGAACACTTGAAACATCAAACGTGAACTTCTTTGAATTTGAACTCATCGAATTGCCATAGTTGGCCAACATCTCAGGTGTCATCATAACCCAGTGAACAATGAAACTAAACATTGACTTAAAAATTCCCATGTCACTATATATATAAAATAAAAGCTCAATATTGCATTCAACTCACCTGTGACAATAAATAATCCAGTCAAATTGTACAATTTAAATAGATTATTATACTAATCGATGGCTTATATTCTCCCAATGAAGCATAGTTCTTTTACTAGTTGGCCGACAATGGCAATTCGATGACTTCAGATTAGACAAAGTTCACATTCAATGTTTCAAGTGTTCAATCCTTTAGTCTGAATGATGTGTGGTTTGATGTAGCATTCATTCAATCATTTAAAATAGATCCCTGGCAACATATCCTGACAAGCTCCTGCATGGTGCCTCCATCCACACAATAGTGGTCCACTATTTCTGTGTTGTGCAAGGCATGGAATTTTAGTCACAACTGGATGACTGTAAACCACTGAGAGCAATGACGTTCAGCTCCATGACTAATTCATTCTAATAATACAATTAAACTATTCCTAAACAATATCAAACTCAAAAGTATAACAAGCTGTTCAAAGTGCATGCAGGGGTAATACATCACTTACCTGACATCATCCTAGCCACAGAAACTTGGCTAAAACATAAAATCCTTGGTGAGAAAGTTGTACAACAGGTTACAATATCCTCATATGAGTCAGAAAAAAAAAAGAAAAAAGCAGGTTAGATAGTTATCATCTACAAAAGTTCACTTAACCTTTCTCTTTATTCACTTTGACCTACTTCTAGCAGCGAAGCAGAAACTCTTGTATCTTCACTTAAAATGAATACATCTAAAACTCTAACCATAATAGGAACACATATCCCTCCACAAAATAACACTGACTCAGCAGACAAACTATTTTCATGGGCCTCCACTTATATTCCAAAAGAAGCTTTATTACAAGGGTGATGTCAACATTGACTTGCTAAACATAAAAAAATATTTCTCCAACATCAGCTTTACAGTTTCAGCCAAATTGTATGCACCATAACCAGATGCAATGAAAACTGCAATAAACAATCTAGTCTAGACTAGATGCTTACAAACTCTCCAACTAGAATTACTTCTACAAACTCTCTGCCTGATTCCTTAAGTGACCACCTCCCAGTTTTGCTGTTACAGATCATAGTTGTACAAAAAAATGAATTGCTACAAACTAGCATACAACTTAACCAACTTTCATATTGATATCTTCACCTCTACTCTGAAATCAGTCAACTGGAAGCAACTAAAAACTCTGCAATTTGATGAAGCTGTACACCTGTTTAACATTACAGTTCTCCATATACAATCAGAGCAAAAAGTGTTAAATTTAACCCAGCACCCTGAATAACTAGGCAAACAAAGCAGCTCATAAATCAGAGAGACAAAGTATGGAATACTAGGAAATGGAATAAAAGTCAATGTAATCACCATAAATACACACTCAGTAGACCAAGAATACTTCTAGAATCCAACCTGTTCCAAAAAGCCACAGGTGAAGCCAAGGCCTTGGCTCTACCAAGAACTGTTTTGTTGTGGTGGATGTAAAAAAAAGGTAATAGCAACCATTTGGAAATAGTCTGTTTTGATACAGGTTGTACATTTTTCTTACCTTCACAAGAAATGCATAACTGATTAGAGGTCCTGAAAGATTTTTTTCTATCATGATAGCACTTGAGTTGTCTGTCAATATCCAAGGTATGAAATATCATGTGGATATATCTTTAGATGTGTGTATTGTCTTCTTCTGGGGCATAAGGAACATGTGACATAGCTCACAATTTTATCATTCATCACAAAACTCATAGTCTACCTTACAGTATAATATGTTATACATATTTAACACCAGATGTTCATATTTACATACACATGTGTGTTGGTGTGTGTGTATATGTGTATGTGTATCTAAGCTGTAAAAAACACATTTATAAGCTAAAGTACAAAATTATTAGACAAATGCTTTGGAAGATGCTTAATTCATCTTTTAGTGAATCCAGATAATAGTTAAATTTTTACAGATGTATAAATCAATGCGGTTCACTTCAAGGAGGTATATCTTCACTAATGTGTTTAAGCTGTGTCAAGAATATAAGAGTTGGCTTGCTATGCTGAAGTTCAGTAAGCAATTGTTTTTGGTGTTGACCCTGCAAATAAATAAGTGAGAATATGGTTAATGAGACCTGTGATGGGTGAAATGATTTATCAAGAAAGGGATGATGTATGCTGCTAGCACGCACATACTGCACACTTTCTGCTACTCATGACGTGGATGGGACATTTGGTGATGAACAAAAATAAGGGGCATATATAAGGGTCATACGTGCATAGGTTTCATGACTGGTAGAGCTCAGCATAAAATATTTAAATAAGTTAATCACTAACTTTCCACACTGCATGACTGCATCTACTGCAGCTGTATGAAACTACTTGTGCCTACACCACCTCTGAAGATTCCAGTGGCATCCTCACTTGGATTAAAGCCATCACCCTTTAAAGAAAGAAGGTACTCCACATCTGGAGTTAAAGGATGGATTCTAGAAGGTTCATCAGTACGGCTGTGGGCAATTGCATTTTGCCTACCTTTTGTCCTTGCACGTTCCACCAGGTCAATTTGCTCTTTTCCTGCACTGTGCAATTGTTAAAGGCAGCATTATAGTTGATTTCTGTTAGGGTGTGGTATTGATTGGGTTCATGTATTTCTGATTACTTCTTTGTTGTTGTTGTTTACCTTTCCTTAACACACTGACAGTAAATTTGTTACAGAGAACCCCTTAGCACATGCATACAGCATTAAAAATGGCACCTTACATATTCCCAGTTCTGTCATTCATTATAATGTAATATATTATTAGCTGACACCTTACCATTAAAATAATGGTTTTAAGCAGTAGATCTTAATAAATGAAGAGGTCCTCTGTGCCTCCCTAATAATTTATGAGTTTTCTTGTCTTACTAATTTATTTTAGGTAGTTCATGCTTTTCAAAAATGAGTGAGGCACACAGTTAAAAATGGTGGGCTGAAGCCAACTGGCAAAAGCTGGGACTGATTTTGAAAGATCTGAGCTCTATGAATTGCACAGTTGTTCAGATGTGTATCTTGTTGTAATAGCATAAAATGCATGCAGATGGTCATGAGTGAGCTACTCTGAACTGAGGTGGTCTCGAACATGAACCTCTGCTAAGTGCAGCTCAGTCATACTCCAGTCTGCTACACATTTGACAGGGTAGCAATGTGTTTCTGCTAAAACTAAAACAGCTAAAACACTACTGTAACTTATTCCAAGTGGGAATTACTATGAATATGTGCAAAACAGAGCCACACAATGGCTTACCTCAAAATGAATAAATAGTAAATAAAAAGAAATTGATAAACTATAAAATTGTGGCTATGTTACCACATGTTAATAACACCACTGAACCTACCAAAAGGAGGGGAAATCTATAACTTTCTCCATGTGTGGATCACCCCCTTGTGTGTGTGTGTGTGTGTGTGTGTGTGTGTGTGTGTGTGTGTGTGTGTGTGTGTGTGTGTGTGTGTGTGTGTGTATATATATATATATATATATATATATATATATATATATATATATGTAGAAAGAGAGAGAGAGATGTGCATATAGGTTTACTATCATTTGATTGAACAATACCTGGCTGAATATTAATTAACTAAAAGCCTACTTGACTGAAACTCATTTGACTGAAAAGCAATTTGACCTAAAACCCATTTCACTGAAGCCAGTTTAATTGAAACACATATCACTGAAGATATTCAACATAAGAAAATACAACAGAAAATAGTGTTTTTGCAGGGTGGGAAAGCCCCCCTGCACCACCCCCTACTTGGGGGCTTTGCCCCCCACACCTCTCTAAGTTATTTATAATAGTGGACCAACACAGATGCACTGTGTATGGTCTCTTTTCTTTTGTCAATGTGTTGTTGTAGCCAACACTGTGACCTTCCGAACTTGGTTGAGACAACAGTTGCATAGGCAGTGGAGAGGTGTCTATAGCCAATACAAACTCTCCTCCAATGGACGGAAGACTCACTGACCCAGTTGCCTCCAGCCCCCAAGTCACCTGAGGCCTCCATCTCCACACCAGCAGGGTACCGTTTAAAGTTCTATCACAGAAGGAGGGATAAATGAGGTCCTTCAGACCGAGATGTGACCTGTATTTCAGACTTCCTTCTCTTACCCATTTTGTACCTGTGTGACATGTATATGTTGTGTCCCCCACTAATGTCAGCCCACTGTAGTGTTCCTGTTTGTCTTGTCTGTCTTTTATGTTTTGGCCTTCCTTAACTCTTGCCTAAGCCTCTCTTCTAACTCCATCTCAACTTCCCTCTTACACAAAAAAGTGAAAATGGGATCTATTCCCCACAAAAACAGAGTGCCCCATCATTTCCAGCTTTCCTATCTCCATACTTTCTAGCCTTATAAAAGACTAACCAGGGTGGCCACATAAGGCACATTAGGACAACCTTACATTCCATAACTAAAGCCACATAGCTGTTTTAGTTTACTGCTATGTTGAGGTGCTCTGAGTGCACACTGTTTTAAATAATCACGGATAGGGTCTGTATGGGCTTGTGCACACTGGCACATAACAAAATCCAATATATTAAATGCAAATGGTCACCACCACACCTAACTACAGTAGTTTTCTCTCATTTTATGCTTCTGAAGATGAGCGAATATATTGTGGGAATGTCTGCACAGGCCTCAATTTTCTGTAATGAGTGCCATTTCCTCGCACTTATCCAGTTTGCAGTAGGAACAGCAGCATCTTTTGTCAATTGTTCTTGCACTTATCTGAATTTCAGGACTATGAATATCAACCTAAGTGTGGACTTTTAATGGTATAACACACTCCTCCCTATTGTCTTCATAGAAAGGCATAAACAAACAATAAGAATTTTAGCTGGTATAGAAAAATGATTTAGGTCTGTAAAATATATTAGGAAAGGTAACTACAGTTATGCAACAGGTTGAACAGTGATTAAAGAAAACTAGTCCAGAAGGACTAATACTTCACACAGTTTTTACATGCATGTGTTTAATACAAATGATCTCAGTAGAAGTCCAGAAGTTGAGCTCTACTGCTCTCTGCTGGTTATTGCTTTAGACTTTACTATGAATTTTTGTAGTCTTTTCAGTACTTTACAGCTTTCATAATTGTAGGTAGACCTCTAACCATTAGAAGGCAGAATACTTTCAGAGACTTTGAGGTATTATGTTCTTCCTGCTTGGCATTAAATTCCTGTTCCCTAACATTACTGTGTTTATGAATGGAACACACCTATGAGGGACTACGTGTGGAGTGGGACTGCGTGTTATACTACCACAACATGCAGCTGTTCTCTCTGTTTACCCGTTTCATTTCAGCCTACAGTAGCAGACACAATAAGTGAAGACTGAGAAATGCAGTCTGGTTAAATTTAACCTATGTTAAGCTAGTAATTGTAGAATCCTATCTGGACGGTAAAAACATAATGCAAATTCAGCTGCTGACTTTACGCAGCTAGCTTAAAATATAAAATAACATAAAACAAAACCAGAGACAAAGCAACAAATTCTAATACGGCATATGCAGTCGTTTTCCTTCCCTCATTTCAGCTTACAGTGGCAAGAAGCATTTCATATCAGTCTGGGGAAGCTTGACTAGCTGTTTCGTGCTGAGAAATGAAGTCCTAACTGCATCCTAGATTACCCAAGTTCGGTCAGTAGCCCAATTATTAGAGGAGTTGGTGTGGAGCGTGGGAGTTAGTGGCTAATGCCAGCTTGTCCACCCTGGGGGAAGACATGCAGCTTGAATCTCTGCATGACTTTCTTCTAACAAAGGCAGAAGACCCAACATACAATACCTAGTGCTGACAGAATCCAAGGCCATCAAGCTGTATATCACATAGTAGATACAGTCTTAGCCAAAGGCCGGCAGGAGCATATACATGCCACCCCAGTGGCATTCCAGACATTATACAACCATCAAAGTTGCCATAGAAAGGGTTAAGCTAAAGAGAAAATTGCCAACATCTTCTCAGAACACAAGTAAGGACGTAGTTCATTGAATGGCATCATGTAATTCTCTATCAATGGAAAATTAAAATTTATTATCCCTCTTAAATTCAGGTGAATTTGGTCTGAAAGGTGAAACCTAAGTTTAAGAAAAGCCAAATGACAAAATCTCAAACAATTAAGAACCAGAGGCAGCCGGGTCAGAAGAGGGACATGGTTCTTGGACTGCCACCAAACAGAAAATCATTTCCAACTACAAAAAATATGATTTCCTAATAGCACTTTTTTCATTTTCTTTAACATCTGCTGCACATCCTCAGAAAAAAATGATGCCTAAAGGGAATCAACATTCTACAATCCAAGCAAATATCTAAAGAGTTTCCAGGTTTGGGTGTATCAAACAACCGTTGTCTTGTGTGAGTAAATCCAGTTTCTCGGGAGGGCTGTAGTAAGTACTCTTGGCCAGTTTGAAAAGAAGGCCAAACCACTGATGCCTGGTGGAAAAGAGAGTCACCACCACAATTTTTGGGAGCTCTTCTGGATCTTTAGAAAAAGCCTAGATATCAGTGGAAAGGGTGGAAAAGCATATAAGAACATTCCTGTCTATGGGAATGAGATGGCATCTGCCTTCCAGGTCTGTTTGTAAGGGATCCTAGGGCATCATTTCTTTAGTTATCTTGCCTGAGAGGAGCCAAACAGATCTACTTCAGGTGTTCCCCACAGCTAGATCAAATCTTAGAAGAACACAGGATGACGTTTCTATTCTGCTTAGCTTATCTGCAATCAAGTTTTACTCTGACAGAATGCATGAAACCTGAAGAGTCAAAGTGGGCTGAGTTGCTATCTCCTAGCCAATGATAGCAGATCTGGTAACCCCCTCCTCCCATTTGTTTATGTACCACATCACTGTGGTGTTATCTCTCTGGGGATCTGAGATGATTTAAGGCTTTCAAAGTATATATCATTGTCAACCTGTCCCCAAAATGTATGTGTTTTTGTCAGTAATGAGGGTTCCAAAAGGCCTTGCACATTCACAGCTTTGGGAACCACTCATTATGCCAGGTCTGTTGCATCAGTAATGACAGACTGGAGAGAAGACAGAAAGGTGAATGGGAAACCTGGATTACAAAAGATCTCAGCTACCCATCAGAGAACCTTCCTCCTTACAAACCCCAAAACAGGGATCTGAAAAGACAAAGAGTGATGATGATGAGTCCAAACTGACCTGTGGTACTACTGTATCTTCTCAAACGGAGGCTTGCCAGAGAAGCATGAAAACCATAGCTGTCATGCACCCCAACATCTTGAGAAATTCCCTTGCAAATATCTGCCTTTGATTGGAAACACTCAGGAAAAATAGTTGAAACATTTCTATTTTGTCTGGAGAAAGAAAGTCTTCCCACGGCTGAATCTAACAGAAATCATAGGAAACCAATTTTTTTTGAGAAAGAAAGAGAAGATTTCTGTAAGTTGATTTGAAAACCCAGACCGAGTAGAAAATTCTGAGCAGTTGCTAAAGACTCTTGACAACTTGAAAAAAGAGTATGCAAAGATAAGACAATTGTCCAAATATGGAAGAGGTGAATGCCTTGAAGTCTGCAATAAGCAATTATTGGGGCCAGACACTTTGTAAACACCCCTGTTGTAGTGGAAAGTCCAAAGGGTAGGTCAGAGAACTGATAATGTTAGCCAGATACAGAAACGTTTAGGATACATCTGAACTGTTTGCTAATGGGAATCATACCTCTCAACTGTCCAGATTTTTGTGGATTGCCCAGATATTTGGCTTATATTTTTGATCTGTTCCTCATAAAATATGTGGCTTTCTAACAAATCATTCAGGATTGAAGGCAGACATTTAAGTTTTAGACTTCATATCCTTCAGGAAACACATGCTAACAGAAAACCTTTAATTCTAGCAACTTTCTAAGTTTATATGGGCAATATTTAAAATGTGTCCCTTTGTCCCCTCATGATTTTTGGCTCTGTCCAGATTTCTTAGGTTAAGAGTTTGAGAGTTATGATGGGAATGCAATTGCAGGCATTCCTGAAGTCTTACTTTACTATGAAAGCTAGTAAAGGTAATAGAGGCAAAAGAGACAGAAGGGATAACATTTTGAACTTTGGAATCTTGACAAAAAGATTTATAAAGGAAAGGTCTAATAGTGACCTACAAGTTTCTTTCCTCCCTGGTACCAGAAAATCCTTGAATAAAAGCCTTTGCCGATCTGTCAGGGAGGCACTGTTTCTAATTTTCCCTGAGAAAACATTTGGTGCAGGTTCAGAGGGAATAGGTAGACCTGGTTTATTGGCAAGGAGGAATCCTCTGGAAAGGAGGGAGACACTCCAATCACCCAGTGTATTCCCTCCTGAATTACGTTTAGAACCAATTTGTCTGAAACAACCTGGTGGAACAAGGGAAGAGAGAATGAGATTCCTGGGGGGGTGGGGTGGGGCATCTGAACAGGCAAATAGTTGTGCTGACCGGGAGGACTGTCTTTGATTTTGGAGACTTTCCCTTTCTAGATCCTCTTGGTCATTTTAATGTCTTTACTGCTGGAATTTCTTATTGAAAAGGGAAGCTGAGGAGGAAGAGAATAATTTATTTGCCTTAAAAATGAAGGTCGTAAAAAATGTGTAGCTCCTTGACTCAGCTTTCCTTTTTCAGCAAGCATTTTGAGTGCCTGAGCTGCAGCAGGGCCAAACAACTTCATTTTCTAAGGGAGAATTTGGAATGTCATTCTTAGCATCTTCAGGAAGGTTTTTAGGAGGAAGCCAAACAAATTTACTTATGACTGACCCAGAAGTAGCATCTCTGAAGGTATTGTCAGCAGCATCAATAGCACACTTTAAAAGATGCTTAGTAACATCAGAAGCAGAAAGTAATAAGGCATTCAAAGGTTTTATTTTACCTCATAAGAGTGAAAGTTAGTCACTGATATTTGCATATTCTGAAGAGATAAAAGTAAAAACTTTAATATATGAACTTATGTAGAGATATTCCATCTGTTCATTTTGTATTTTTCCAATCAAAGCCAGGTATCTGCTAGGGAATTTCTCTCAAGATTTTAGGATATATGACAATTGTAATGCTCATGATCCTCCTGGCCAGACTTTACATGAGAAAAATATAATAGAATCTGGAAGTTAAAGTAACAGAAAAATAGACTTCCTTCCCCACCTTGTGAAAATGCTTCCCATTCTATTCAAGGGGATGAAATTAGCAGCAGCAATCTGTTTAGCAGTCACAGTTTTGGATAAGGAAATTATTTAATGATCTGCTTTAGGCTTAGAAAACAAATATTTAGGAGTGTGAGGTACCCTGTATAACCAGCCAGATTTCATGGGGGCAGAATGTTGATTGTCAGGTAAACTAATAAGCAAAACACTCCCAAAAGCAGTTCACACAGAAGCAATAGCAGCAGGCTCATGTATGTCAAAATGTAACAAATCATAATACATGTTCTGTGCAAAAAGACTGTCATTATGTTCCCATTGAAAAAAAACTTTTCATCTTAGATAAAGTCTCCCAAAAAGATAAATAGTCATCTGGGAAATCCAAAGCAACACTTTCTTCAGAATCAGAATGTTCAGATTCAGAAAAAATTCCTAAAGTACAACCATCACCCTGCAATGCTTCTTGATCTGACTGAAAATCAGTTAGAAAAGTAGGAAATGAACAGCTGTGTAGCACTTACCCATAACAGTAGTTCAAATTCTTCACTGCTTGCAGTAGCCTTAAGCTATATGGGTTATGTCCAGCCTAGGATACAAATGGGCAGCTTCTAAAACCTGTGTCTTCCTTTTCTGCTGATTGTGCAGCCATGTGGAGGAAAGTCAGCAGTCAGAGTTAAGCTTTCTTCAGCACTGTCTTGCCCAAAAGAAGGAGCATACTTATCCCGAACAACTAAAATATCTGATATGTATATATGCATATGTATATGTGTATGTATATGCATATCTATATATATATATATATATATATATATATATATATATATATATATATATATATATATATATGATTCCACTTTATAATCTTGAAATACTGAAATCTCAAATTTCAGTATCTCGAGACCATAAAGTCGAATCCACAAAACACCGACAGCCCAAAACCGCGAAACTTCAAATCGTGAACACAAACCATATATATATATATATGATTCCACTTTATAATCTTGAAATACTGAAATCTCAAATTTCAGTATCTCGAGACCATAAAGTCGAATCCACAAAACACCGACAGCCCAAAACCGCGAAACTTCAAATCGTGAACACAAACCATACACCACACCACACATACACCACAATAGCCACATTACAAAAAAAACCACACATACAAACATAACACCGCACATCTACAGACCTATATTACATATCAGCAGGGGAGCAAGCCCCCCTGCACCCCCCTACTTATATATACTAACTCTGAGATCGCACAAAAAGTAAAGACATTAAACTCACACCCAGACATTTGCCTTTAAGTATTTGAGTTTTTTTATTTGGTTTATACTATTACAGCATTATGTTTACCCATGGATAGTTCTTTTTTAGTTGTTGGTTACTTGTGTTGGAAGTCATGGCGGAAGGTAGAGGAACAACTATGTTGGAATATGGAACCATTCCACCAGGACAAGGGGATGTATGTAAACATAATAGACATGAGCATATGTTATTGGAGGATAATAATCCTCTGTTGAGACATGATTTTGTTATAAACAGTGAGGATGAAGTTGAAGAATGTGTTTATGATACTGTGGCCTTGAGAAGAGGACTGAATAGTTTGGAAAACTGTTTATACAAATTGAAAAGACTTCAGATGCAGAGATTTCATTTTGAGGCCTGTCTCAAGTTGCGAGTGGTTCCGAGGGGTTTGAGAGTTCTTAAGATGCCAATGTATGGAACTCAATACCCTGAACTGCTAGCGGGCTGGCAGAATTTGAACTTAGAGACAGGCTTCGGATATATGAGATTGATGAATGATTTTTTTTTAAACCGGAGGAAGAGAAGTTAGTTTGTGAGACACAGAAATTGCAGGAGTCGTTATATCAGTCATTTCCTTTGATAGCCATGGACAGAGCAGTGGATGGGGTCACAGATAATATATCTGCATATGAGAAATCCTTATAAATCAAAAGAAGAAAAGGTTGGACAGAGACATTACAGATTTTAGAGGAGGCCATGTGTTTTCATGGCCAAGAACTGAACTCAGTAGTGAGTGAGAGAATGAGTTAATAGAAAAAGTAACCCATCCGCCTAGCAATGTGCCAGCTGAGAAAAACCCTGAGAATAACAGCATGAGAACAAATGAAGTAAGTCATTTGCAGGGAGAAGATGTTGCTGTCAGTCAAGTCATATTGTCGACAGCGACGGTGATGGAGAAGATGTCACAAAGGGACTCTATGGTGGTAAGGAGAAAGCAGAACTCAATGTTACAACAACAGGAATTTCCTAAGCCACCTTTTCCCATTCAGATGGAGAAGGGACAAGAATCCTATCGATCGAAGAGTCGAGGTCAGACGAAACGGAAACAACCCATAGACCCAGTGAACTATCCAACCACCAAAAAGATGTGGGATTCAAAGGATCATTAGTTTTGAATTTATCAAAGAGGACATTGAATGAGACTGAGGTGACTGTACTTAATAAGGGGCTATCTTTTATTCCTGCAAGAACTGCAGATATTTCACGGAAACTGATAGATATGAAAGTGTTTATTAGGAATGTAATGCTTAGGTTAACATATCCTGAGAATGGAAATATGCAAAGTCATGGTTTTAAAAGTTTGAATAATTATGTACCCGTAAACCATCCCATTCTTGAAGCATTTGCCAGGATATGTGAAGGTGAGTTGCATCACTAATTCCAAGAGGGTGAATATGGTAAATGTTTTTATAATCTGACTCATATTGAACACAAGTTTTTAGAGTCGATTAGAGCTGATGAATCTATAGTTATTCGACCGGCAGATAAGGGTGGCATGATAGTGGTGATGGACAGAGACTTTTATTATGGGTCAATTAAGGGTATGCTTCAAGATGGTGATGTTTACAAAACTATTAACCAAGGGTGTATAAATACAATGATTAGGAAGATTCAAATATTGTTGAATGAATATTTAATGAGCTACTCCATTACGACAGAATTAATGCAGTTTCTTATAGTGGATAATCCAATGGTGCCGATGCTTCAAGCTTCACCCAAAGTCCATAAAAGTTTGGTTACTCCATCCTTTAGACCTATTGTAGCAGGCAGAGTGTGGGTAACTGAACCCTTTTCCATTTTTTATAGAAAAGCGGGTGAGCTGTGTTGGACAAATCAGATGTGATATTAAAAGATACTAAACATTTTCTTCAAGATTTTTGCACTTATACAAGCACAGGTTTAATGAGTGATTCCTCATTACTAGTGACATTAGACATAGTCTCACTGTTCACAGTAATACTGAATGAACAAGAGATAGAGTATATGAGGAGACATTGAAAGAATTATAGTAGGTATGATGATAGGCAAATAAAATTAAAATTAAAATGCAGTTTTATGAATGTAGTATTGAATAACAATGTTTTTGTGTTCGATAGTCAATATTATTTGCAGAAACACTGTGTAACCATGGGAACGAGTTGTGCTAATAGTTATGCTAATTCACTGGTAGCACAATGGGAGATTGAAAAAGTTTTTTCTACTGAAATGTATATCTGACATGTTTAATTCTATCGTCATTTTGTGGACGATGTGTTTCTCATTTGGGGAGAGACAGTACAGCAGTTAGGAGCATTTGTGGAGTTTTTGCATACTACATCAGATTTCCTTAACTTCACAATTAAGTTTTCTAAAACATCGATAGAATTGGTGGATGTCATGATTAATAGACAGTTAGATTTGACCATTACTACGAGCTTGTATAGAAAAGAACGCCAAAGAAATAATATCCTACACTTGAATAGTATGCACACCAGGAGGGTGTTTAAGAATGCCGTTACAGGCCAGGGGATGAGAATCTCAAGGTTGCAACATAAAGAGGAAGGTTTCAAGAAGGGGCTGGAACAGCTGAAAAGAAATTTCAGAACCAGAGGGTATAAGGAGAATGAGACTAAGGAGGTGCTAGCAGAAGTGGAAGGATTAAGGGGAGGAAGGGCGAAGCCATATTTTGAGAGATGACAAATTGGTGAGATAAATGGAGATGTAGCCATTGATAATGATGGCTGTGGTGAAGTTAGGTATACAATGTACTATACAAGCAGTATATTAATAGCATAAAGCAAGTTATTGAGAAAAACTGGCTGATCCTACTAACAGATGAGAAGACAGGCAAATTGGTAGGAGTAAATCCAAGCTATTGTTATAAGAACTGTCAATCTATGAAGAGAATGTTATGCTATCCAGATAAGCCTAAATGTAACAACAAGGGAAGTGATGGAACACATCTGTCTGGGAAATGTAGGTACTGTGAGCATACTGATATGGATTCTTGTAAATTCATACATCCTGATATGGGTAAGCAATATAAACTTAATGTGAGGGCTGATTGTAATACTAGACACATAGTCTATATAGCTAGATGTTTGTGCTGTCAAAGATTTTATATAGGGAAAACGGACGGTACCTTGAGAGAACGTATAAGAGAACAATTATATAGTGTGAGAAATGGCAATAGAAATAATGCTATAGCTAA
The DNA here is from genome assembly GCF_019279795.1 of Protopterus annectens. Lineage (NCBI taxonomy): Eukaryota > Metazoa > Chordata > Ceratodontiformes > Protopteridae > Protopterus > Protopterus annectens. The sequence goes on along the minus strand of NC_056743.1, from coordinate 1,139,873,779 downwards.
ATAGGTTCACAACATGAGGTCTGAACACAATTTTAAATTTAGAGTGATTGAGGTTATAAAGGAAACAGTAAGGTTGGGTAATACGGAAAATGACAGAAGGGGCTGAACTTAGATGGATATTGAAGCTTAGGGCAGACAAGGGAGCTGGGCTTAATGAAGTAGTTTCCATTAAACTAATACTTAAAGCTAGAGGGTTACCTAGATGAGTTTAGCTGACAGCAAAGGCTGCTTTGTATGTCGTAATGGAGTGCTTTAGTGTGTTTATAGAAACTTACAGAAAGAAGATGCTGTATATTTAAAGAAAGTCTTTATGATGATGTCATCAGGGAGAAAAGGGGGAAGACATTTTTTATTGGATGTTTTAATTTAAATTGTTATATAAATTCAAAATAGAGTGAATGTTAGTTATTATGGTCTGAAGAAGCCACGTTAGTGTGGTAAAAGCACTTACCTAAATAAACTACGACTTGGTTGATTTTTACATGCTCGTTGTGCTTCGTTTTGCCTTTAATTATTTGAGTTTTTTATATATATATATATATATATATATATATATATATATATATATATATATGAAAACACACACATTATATATATATGTATATGTATATATATAGTTCCGCTTTATAATCTCGAAATACTGAAATCTCGAATTTCAGTATCTCGTAACCATAAAGTCGAATCCACAAAACACCGACAGCCCAAAACCGCAAAACTTCAAATTGCAAACACAAACCATACACCACACATACACCACAATACCCACAATACAAAAAAAAACACACACACACAAACATAACACCACACATCTACAAACCTACACTACATATAAGCAGGGTGGCAGGCCCCCCTGCACCCCCCTACTTATATATACTAACTCTGAGATCGCACAAAAACTCACACCCAGACATTCTACAGTCCCTCACACACACACACACACACACACACACACACACACACACACACACACACACACACACACACACACACACACACATAAACACCACATCCAACACTTAAACACTCATACTTTTACCTGTCTACCCTAACCCACACGTACAACTTACAAACACACTCACAATTAGACACCTACCCAAAACCATTACAAAACACTCACTTAACTTAAATTCCACCTAAATCCACACACTACACCAGACACCATCCACACAATACACTACACATCACATAACATAAAGCCATAACCGCAAATTCGACTTAGTTGGATTCACGATTATGCACTTTCACTATTTTGAAGATTCAACTTTATGGTCTCGATAAGCTGAAATTCAACCTTTCACTATTTTGAGATTATAAAGTGAATCGATATATATATATATATATATATATATATATATAGAGAGAGAGAGAGAGAGAGAGAGAGAGAGGTATTTATGTAAAAACATAACGTTATATCCCAACAGCTAACTATATGCAGAAGTTGGGGATACAGGGTTGGTGGAGCTACTGCAGCTGTTAGGACTTCAAACGTCTACTCTTATGGGTAAGTGTAACTTACACAAGTGTACTATGTTCATCATTCCCACTGCTGCAGCAGCAGCCTTTAGGCTATAAGAGCTAATTACCAAAACCTATCCAACACGGGAGAAGGAGAAGGATCCAGTAGCCCCTGAAAGATGGTCCTAGAAAACCTGGATTGGATCTAGAAAAGGAATTCAGTTTGTAATGCCTTATATAAAGGCACCAGGCAGCCCACACATTTCTAATATGTCATCAAAAAAGCCAATCTTCTAGTAGAATAAGCCACTATACTGCCTGAAACTGGTTTAATGTTGATGGAATAACAAAAGATAATTTCTGAGGTCAACCATCTGGAAATAGTCTGTTTTGTCATGGGTTGCCCTTTCTTTGTCCCAACATAAGAAACAAATAGCTGATCTGCTTTTCTGAAGGACTTTGTTCTGTCAAGATATTACCTTAGCTGCTTATATATGTCCAGAGTATGCAGAATCCTTTCTCCCTGTTCCTGAGAATCTGGATAGAATACTGGCAGATTGATGGCTAATTCAAAGTAAACTCTGAAACACTTTGGGCACAAATGAGGGATGAGTTCTTAATGTGAATCTATCTCTGTGGAAGAAAAGATAGAGTTCACCAACCATAAGATCTTGTAACTCATATACCCTTCCTGTAAATGTCAGAAAACGAGAAGACCAGTTTTCCAAGTAATGAATCTTAACTCTGCTTGAGGGTCATGTGCTAATGAAGGCATAGTTAACTTTTCCAGCATGAAAGCTCAAACTGATTACAAAGTGGTCTCTGGAATAAAACTCCATTCGAAACTATGTTACTAAAAACAGAGAAGAAAGTGGAAGATCCATGGGAAGATGCTGAAATGTCCACAAGATGTACCTTGATAAAGACATAAGGGAGGCCAGAGGATAGTAGCTCACACAAATATTTAAGCATCTGTCATACATTATCTCTGATAGAGCAATGGTTATTTGCTAGGCACCAACAAGAAACATTTTTCCACTTGCCATTTTATGATTTCCTATTAGCAGGATTTTTTTTTTGCTTCCTTTAATACCTGCTGCACATTCTCAAGAAAGAGGCACCTTAAAAGAATCATAATTGAATTGTCCAGGCAGTTAGTTGAAGATGTTTTGGCCAGAGGTGCATCAAACTCAACTTGGCTTGTGTGAGTAGGTTCAGTTTTTGAGGAAGCGTGTGGTAATTGCCCTTGGCCAATTCCAAAAGAAGGGAGAACCAATACTGCCTCAGCTAAAAGGAGGTCACCAAAATGAGTATTTCTGAATCATCAGCATTAATCTGGATATCAGTGAAAAGGTTGGAAAGGCATGACGGAACGTTCCCAACCACAGGAAATGGCACACATCTATTTTTAATGCTTGTTTGTAAGGAGTTCTAGAGAAGAATTTGTTCAGTTGTTTATTTTGAAAGGAGGCAAACAGATCTGCCTGAGGTGTTCCCACAACATGATCAAATCCTGGAGGACTCCCTCATTCGATTTCCATTAATGAGGGTCTCTCCTGGTCTTACTCAGCTGATCTGCCAATTATTTTAAGATGCTTAGAGGGTTAATGAATGCTAGGGTATAACCTACTGCCTCCTTGCTTGTTTATGTATCACATTACTGTGGTGTTGTCTGCAATCACCTGAAGAAGTCCAGGGGATCTTAGATGATGATAAGATTTTAAGGCATGGATCACAGTCAACATGTCTTTGATGTCGATGTGCTTTGGTCTATCTGCATGAGGAGTTCCACAGGCCTTGCAGCTTTACCCCCATAGAAACTGCTTCTCCAAGCAAACTCTGAAACATCCCTAGTTACAGATAGCCTTGGTGGTACAGAAGAAAGGGAGAGACCTGGATTTGCCTCTATCTGTATTCTTCATCATTGCAGTTCCTTTTTGGCAAAACCCAAATCTGGAATTTCAAAATCTAGGTGATGCAAATGTTGGGTCCATGTATTTTTGGAAACCATTCAATCTTTCTCATGTGAAACCTGGGAAGAGGAAGCATAAGAATCAGATGCCATGAACTCCAGGATCCACAGACAGTTTCTAGCCAAAGTCTAAGGTCGATTGGTGAAGCACAGAAAGTTTCCAGATAAAAGTCCACCGTCTCCTGTGTCAGAAAAAGCATTTCACTGAGAGGTGCCTATAAGAGAACCCAGAAATTCAGTCTTGTGTGACAGGATCAAGAAGGATTTCTGAGCATTTATCTGGAATTCCAGATTGGTCAAAAGAGAAGAAATCCATTCTAATGACTCTTGACATCTGGGAAAATATCCTGCAAAAACGAGCAAGTCACTAAATAAGGAAATATGCTAAAGTCATTCTGTCTGCAATGAGCTATGACCAGAGCTAGATACTTTGTACACACCCTTGCAACTGTAAATAACCTAAAGGGTAATGCAGTGAACTGATAATGTGACCAAGAAACAGAAAATCTGAGAAATGTGTTGAAGCCTGTGAGAACATAAGTGATAATTTAAATATTTTAGATCCACTGTTACAAAAAAAAGTTCATCGGCAAAAGAGAATTAACAGATTCTGAAGGGTTACAAGATCACATACAAGTGTAGTTAACATGCATCTCGTGTAGACTTTTTCCTACAGATTTAGAAAGGAAAGATTTAGATCTGGTATGGGTTTTAGGAGAGTGTGGGTCCCCATGAATGTGGCGACACAAATAAAGAAGGAGAGGCCATTCTAGACTTCTGTCTGGCAAATGACTTGATGGTTGCAAACACATGGTTCAGCAACACAGACAGTCACAAGATCAGATGCAAGAGTAGCTAGCATGCAAGTCAAGTAAACTTTATCTTAGGGAAAGGGTACTATGACAGAGTCAGAGATTGCAAAGTTATCCTCAGTGAAAAAGTTGGCCAACCGTATAAACTTCTGATTGTCACAATCAGCTGGAAGCAGTGTTCAGAGAAGGCTCTAAGGTCAACAGATACTTGACTGAAGACCTGGAAGTTGACTGGAGAGAAAATACAAGTGTTCAAGTAATTACTCAGGGCTGTAGCACCTCAGGAAGAGGAGGAAATAGCTGGCAGAAGCATTGAAAAATAGCACATTGTAAGTGATCAGCTAATTGGCTTATTAAAAAAACAAGTAATCTCCATGGTATCCCTGAAGTCTCAAACAACCCACTAAACAAGTATAGTGGGTCCAACAGCAAAGCAGTGTAAGAAACGTCTCTGTGCAGAAGATTTTCAATCCATATATATCTAGTTAATCACTGTATATTAATCAGATCAGACAACGGTAGTAGAAGTAACAAACAAACTAATCTTAAGTAAAAAAAATAATAAATATATAATTAAAATATTGTACAGAATTACTAAGTATTCAAAAGTAATTCAAGCAGGGAAGGCAATCTGTTTCCAGTCGAAAATCCTTTATAAGATCTACCCCCCCCCCCACAAACACACTCTTCCATTGAAAAGCAAAAAAGAAAAAAATGGACACCCCTTCTACTGACAAACCAACCATGTGGCCAACTGAACAGCACACAAACCCCCACCTCCCTCCTGCCCCAGCAATTCAGGTCATATATCTGTGACCTGCCCCCAACCATCCTTCAGCATACTGTAGTGTGAAAAAAAAAACTTCTTTTAAGATTTATACAAATGTAGCAAACAGTTTCTACAGGTCAAACCTTGCCTGCACGGTGCTCATGTTTTAGTTTAACAAAAAAAAAATCTGCTTTTTAAACTGTAGCAGACAGTTGATATAGTTTATATCCTGCCTGCAGGGAGCACAGCAGCACTCAGGTTTTACTTAAAAAAGACTTATTTTTTTTCTGCTTTTAAACTGTAGCAAACTGCTTGCTGAGTTGTTAAAGCCAGTATTGCATTAAAGAAAGTTTGGGAGCAGCTGATTACACCCCCTAACACTTTGTGTTAATGAACGATTGGGTCAGCAGATCATGCCGCTCCAACACTTTACGCCCAGGGTAGCTGCATCTCTCACACCACCCTAGCTATACTACAGACAGCTGGAGTTGAAGAAAAATGGCACTGCCTCAAAACAGCATATGTGAGGACTACAAAATATACAGCCAAATCAGTTAATGAAATAAGGTCCATAAGGAAAGACAGTGGTAGAATGCAGAAGTCTAGGAAGTCATCAAAACAAAGAAGGAGTTCAGGAAATAGTGGGAGATAGAAAAGACAGACCAGGTTAGGAAGGAATACTGGTTGTCTAACAAGGAGGATATGAGATGAGTTGCAATAGCAAAGAACAAGGCATTAGAAGCACTCTAGCAGCTTCTCTGAAGTGACTCAGTAGATGGTAGAAAGAAACTATATTAGGTTGCAAGCCAGAGACAGAAAAATAAAGAAGATATTCAGATACTCTTCATATGGGATGCTAGCAAACAACCTACTCACCATTCTACAGGACATCAAAAGCAGATGGAAGGAATACTTCCAGCCTCTTCTGAATGAAGAAACCCCCACACAGTGTTTGTAGATACATTCATGAGGGACTTTATGTCAGTTTGTCACATTTGAGTCGTACAATTTCTGTACCAGGTAGATTTAACTCTAACACCACTAATGTGATATATATTGCCCTATGCTCCGGTTGCTCAGCCTTTTATATTGGCATGACCACTAGACAACTAAACAAGCGGATAAAGGAACACTGTTATGCTATTAGGAGTAAGGATAGGTTCATAGGTAGGTACTAGGCTATCGGCCCTAGGGCCTATACAAGCCTAGCCAAAAAGGTACCCTGGCTTTCTCCACCCAAGAAAATTATTTTCCTGTACCACTGTCAAGCAGAACCACAGAAGTGATCCCCGGGGTGAATTTCTTATTACCCATCCAATCATCAAGATTTTTCTTGAAAAGTGCTAATGAGGAGCTCTGTTTGACATAGATAGATTTTATTTTATTTTACTTATTTTATTTTACATTTGTTGACCGGGCTAGTCTAGCTGGAGATATTTCCATTTTCAGTAGAGGCCCGGGGAGAAAAGCTCCACAGAAGTAAAAATTAATACATAATAAAACAAATAGTACACAGGTTAGTAATAACAAAAACAGCAAAACTCTTCAAAACTCTTCAAATAAATTAGTACAACATGAATTAGTTACTACCACACACAGAGAAATTCAAAGTAACATTATACAGGATAAAAATACTTGTCAGATAAAGATACAAAGATAGGAGGTAACAAAAGTAGAGTAATAAGAGTTAGGTAAGGAATAGGAAGGAAGGAATAGGAAGGGGTTTGATGAGAAGAGAGCAAGTTAAGATAGTTAACAGGTAAAGAAGCAAGGAGAGGATGAAAGGGGAGAAAAGAAAGCCAGGTGGAGAATAGAGTGAAACAAGAAGTAAGAGAGATAGTTTAAGGTAAGTAGTACTAGTGGAAAGTTAATCAGGTTTACAACAGGAACAAAGCCAGTGATTTTGGAAGTGCAGTTTAATATTTTGTTTGAAAAGAGGCAAAGAGGAAATCATTGTTAAGTTAGTAGGTAACAAATTCCATTTTGTACCTACAGAATTGGTGAATAGGGAGTCACCAGCAGTGTTATTAGATTTTATAGACCTAGTCAAGAGTTTACTAGAAGGAGAGAGTTTAGATTGTTATAGGGGATTATGAGTTGGGAGAGTATAGGAGTGTTATTTGGTTGGTACAGTATTTTATGGGCCAGAATGAGTTGATGGATAGCCAGATAGTTTTGAATTTCCAGCCAGCCTAGTAGTTTCAGGTTAAGACAATGATGGGTTCTGTAGGGGTTACCGGTAGCGAAGCGGGCAATGTTATTGTAACAAGTTGCCAATTTGTTAAGGTTATTTTTCTTGAGGTTGGTAAAGATGGGTGAAGCATAAAGAAGAGTAGAAATAAGATGGGAGTGAGCAATCCTAGTTCTAGTAGATGGTGTAAGAAATGGTCTAATTCGATACAATGATCCTATTTTTCTGTTGACTAGTTTAATGGAGATGTTAATATGTTGGTCGAAAGAGAGATTATTATCAATGGTAATACCTAACAGTTTAGTTGTAGAGTCAGGTGAGATAACAGTGGCACTGTTGGAGGAGATAGTGAAGTTTAAGGGGGAGGTCCTGGAAGTGGGGGTAAAGAGAAGAAGTTTAGTTTTTTGGGGATTTTAGTAAGAGGAGTCGACTGGAGAACCATGTTTCTACGGTATTAAAAACTTTTTGGGTAAGAGAGATAAGTTCTGGAGTGGAAGATGCTGAGCAGATGAGCGTAGAATCATCAGCATATTGAATGCATGTTGCTTGAGGGATTATTGTTTGAAGATCATTAATGAAGAGGGAAAAGAGAAGTGGGCCAAGGATAGAGCCTTGTGGAACTCCGATAGAAACAGGCAAAAAAGAAGAAATGTGGTTATCCCAGAGAGCTGCTTGTTTTCTGTTTGTGAGATAGGAATTAAACCATTTAATGGCTGGGGTATCAAAAGAGAGAGATTCAAGAGTCTTGATTAATAAAGTGTGGTTGACCATATCGAATGCTTTAGAGAGGTCAATGAAGAGGGCAGAAGAGAGTAAGTTGTTACGATTCTGATTAATAGTGTCTACAAAGGAAAGCAAGGCAGTAGTAGGAGAGGAATCTATCCCTCCAGCATGTTCTGTTTATTGTGGTGACAATGTTTAGGTCCCTAGAGTATATAGCTCGGAGGGGTTGGGATTTCTTTAAGTGGAGCATGTCCAACAGCTCTGGGTTTGACATAGCTTTGTATGTTAGGCAGAGATCACCTCTGAGTAGGTGATATGTGATAGAGTAAAGCTGGAGTTTTTTGAGTCGGTCTGCGAAGGGCATCTGTTTGAGGCCAGTAATTCTCTTTGTGAGGTATTTCATGCTGCTTTTCCAGTTGTTGTAGATGTCTTGTGAGGTACATACCAAAAGGGGCGTTGTACTCTATAATGGGTCTAATGAGTGATGAGTAGAGGGGAACAATGACCTCTTTTTTTTCTGGATGAGAAACTTTTTGTGATGAGGTGTGCCACGTAGAAGGATTTCCTGACCACTGTGGCATTGTGATTATCAAAGGAGAGACTACTGTCCATCTGTGTCCCAAGGTCTCTTATCACACTTTTGGTGTTAAGTAGACTACCACCTATGTGGTAGTTCATGGGTACAGAGTTTTTACCAAAGGGGATGACAATGCACTTTTTGGCATTGAGCTTGAGACCATGGCTTTGACACCAGGCATCTGTCTCAGTGAGGCCCTTTTGTAGGATGTCTACATCGTTAGGAGTTTTGATTATGGTTCCTAGTTTGCAGTCATCTGCAAATTTAGTTAGCCACAACATGATGAAAACAATGCCCTACATTCTGTCTGTCTGTTGTAATTTGTTCAAGAAATTTTCCTTTTCTATTATTGAACACATAGATAAGGATTTGAGAGGTGGTAACACGAAAAAGTTGGTAGGAAGGAGAGAGACCTTGTGGCAATTATAGTTATGGGCAGATAGCCCACCGGTCTAAATGACACCATCGACATAAAATGTTTTTTATCGGATAGAAAAGCAGTCTTATGAAAGTGGGTTTGGAGCTCCCTTTTGACTGCTTTTTATTTAGTTTTACTCCTTTACCTTTTATTGTTTAATTGTTTTATTGAATTGATGTAATTAAAGATCCAGTGGGCATGTACGTGTGAAGAGTATATGTATATATACATGGAAGTTTTGTATTTCTGAAGAAGTCTGACTGACGAAAGTGTGGATTAAATTTTTTATGCTCATTTGTGAGTCTGTTCTCTGTTGCCTTCAGTGTTTTTTCAGGGTGATGAATAGCTTGAATCAAAGCAAACTGTGAAACTACATTAGGCATAGATGAAGGATTTATTTTCAAAGATACCCTATCCTTGGGAAAATTTGTTAAGGCTGACTTTTCATAAGAGCTTCTAACTCAAATGCTCTTCTTGCAGACATTACAGTAACAGGTAGCTGTTAAAAAAGTAAAAAAAAAAACTTCACTTCAGCCTGATAAGTCTGCCTGAGGGATCTTACACAATTTATCAGACTTTCTAAGTGCAGGAGGTTGACTGTCCAGCAAGCTGCCAACTGTCAAAAAAACTTTTTCTAAAGCTGGATGTACAGGAGGAAGAGTTTCAGGTTTAGGGAAATTCATTTGCAATAAATCATAATATTTTTGCAGGGATACTAGAATTTCACACTGTTCCCACTGAAACAATTCTTTCATTCTGGCTATAGTTTCAGAAAAAGATAATAACTCCTCTGTCTACAGAATCAGGTTCCTCTGTGTAGGCAATAGAGAATTGAATTCCTAGTCAAATTTCTGCCTTTCTGAATGGGAATCAGTGTCAGACAGAAAGGGAAATTGTTTTCTTTTAAAACTCAGTGAAGAATCAGAACCTAAGTAATTAAAGGCTTGAAATAAGCCCTTAGCAAAAACAAAGCTAGCCTTTCCTGTCTATCATCTGTAAAACAGATGAGGAAATATGCCCATTTTTTTTCTTTTTCTAAGACCCTCCCTAAATAATGATTGGACCAAAGATGGGTCTCTTCTGTGGGAATCAGGCATGCTAGGTAAGCTTTGTGATAAAGCTTCATCCGCTCTCGCAACCAAAACCATGAAGAGATGTTCTCCCTTCCCAAATAAGGACAATTCATCAGATGCAGAGGATATAACTCCCACTCCTTAGCAGCTTCTTCATGAGTAACACTAGTGGAATCCAGAGAAGACAATGAACAGTCCATGGTACCTGATTTGGCCACAGCAGAGTCACTCAGCAGCAGCTGAGGCAGTGATGAAGCCGGCTTCAACCAAAGACTTCTGAGAAACTTTTTTCTTCTTCTTGTGGACAGGAAAGGAAAGAGCCAAACAGCCTGAAACCTGCTCCAGGCAAGAAAGTGCCTGATAAGCAGGTAGCAGAACCTAGAAGAGTATATGTACCTCCTGACAGGAATTTTGCAATTTTGACGTAAATATTTTAGTAACAACCTCCAAAATCACTAGGCTAACCCTGTCTTATATTTCTCCACACACAAATATGTATTTTTATACAAAAAGTAATTTTAAAATTGTTTTACCCTATAAGGTAAAGTTAACAAAAACTAACTTTTTGGGAAAAAATAATAGTGACAACCATTAAAACACATTTCCTACATTAGATATAATACTCTTTTCTGTAAAAAAGTAAACATTTTTAAAGAAAAGTAATTAAAGTTTAAGGTTTTCCTCTGAATGGTATTTATCTGTCCAGCCTTGGAGAAGTGTTAGCTGAACATTGGTCACTCAAAGTCTGTAGGGAGAGCTCACTTCAATGGCAACAAAGTTCTGAAGATTTGACACCCTAACCACAGACTTTATAATGGCTCTACTAGATTCCTTCAGCAGTTAGGGCACGTGAAAGGTGCTCTGAAGTTTTGGAAGGTGGCTGGTTGTCATAACCTTGGCAGGATATAACCCATATATCTTAGGTTACTGCAATAGTGATCCACTGATGAACATTTCCAGATCTTGGCTTTCATGTATGACATGCTATTAAATCTGATGACTAATCTAGGATGCCTAAGGCAGTCAGTTATCACTTAACAATTTTACCTTTGTCTACTTAAAAGGCTAACACAAAACAAAGCAGCAACCTTTAGCTACACAAGTACATCTGCCAAGGTTCAATCTCTCAATCCATTGTTGACTTAAAGTTTAACATAAACTCAAATCCCAAATACAATGTGTTTGCCTAGGAAAGAATGCAACTTAGTTATTTAGAAAAGGTTGACGTCATTGGTATTGTATGCTTTACTAACTGCAGAACTTGGTTCTACATGTTATGCATGAACTCTTATATAAACCTAAAATAAATGAAGGAGTAAGGAATAAGGATAATGGCATTGCAACTGACCTCCATCCCAAGGTGTAATGCAGATTGACTAGGTCAGTTTTCAGGCTATTCTAGAGATTGTAGTATTAGATCTGAATTGCTTATGAATATATATTTCAGAAATAGTTAGTTCCCTCATCAAGAAAAAGAAATAAAATAAACTAAATTTTAAAATAGCACATTTTTGCTGATGCACAACTAAGCAACTGCTTCAATAATTCCTGAAAGATGAGTTATCTTCCAAGATGGTTGTACACTGATCAACAGCATAACTTCCACTCTCTCAGTATGAAAACAGAAACTGAGAAAATCGAGTACCATTGAAAATGGTTTAGTAACATTCAGTTACTGGCTAGTAAATACACTGTCTGGATCCCAGCAAAGAAGAAATTTTGAAAACTTAAAAGAAAATCAACCAGAAAAGGTGAAGAGAAAACATTGTATAGGAAGGATATTGCAGCTCTTCCGAAAAAATCAATTCAAGCTTCAGCTTTGGTTGAAGAGATGACTTCCAGTAATTTAGGTGAAATAATATATGAAATGTGCTAAAAGGTAATTAAAATAAATGAAACACTGAAGGACTATATCGATTCAAACAACAAACGGCTAGAAAAATAGAAGAACCTTTAACTAATCATGCTAATGAACTGAAAAAAATTGCATAAATCAGATGCTGACATGAAGAAAAAGCTGGCTGAATATGAGGTTTCTCAAGATCTTTTTAAAAATGTAGAATTATAAGACAGAGAGCACAGAGAAAAACCTGAGATTTTCTGCTGTACCATAGAAACTGTAAGGGACAGAATGTATTAATTTTATAAAATCACAAATAAGCAACTGGACTGGTGTTCCACAGTAGAATTTGTTAATTGAAAGGGCACATCAAGTGTACTCATCAAACCTGACCATAAGAAAGCCAAGACATATATTAATAAAGATACAGTCATACCAGCAGAAAGAAATTCAAGCTGCTGTATCCAGCTGTTTTCAAAATGTTTTTTTTGTCCTGGAGAATCAAAATCATTTTTGGTGAAGAACAGGCTAAGGAGTAAACAAAAAAAGTTTATCCAACAAAAAGTGAGTCAGCAAGTAAAAGGAGACTCTTTTTCTCATTCTTCTGACAGCAAGGTTCATAGAGAGACTTTGCAATTTTCCAATGCTCCAAAAATGCTTCAGAGATTGTAAAATGCACAGGAGTTGACTAGAAGAATCAGCAGTAACTTAGACTTGAACCAGAGTCTGGTGTTGGGAGATAGAGATGAACTGGAAGAAAAATAGTAACTCTGAACTTAGTGAATAAATAGAAGACTATAAAGCATCTTTGGTTTTGTAAGAAAAAGTGGCTGAAAAACATTGACTTCTGTTGACTTTGTTAAACTTGTAGTTGAACTGTAAAGCATATACCCCATTTTGTATCATTAATGTTTCAAAGGACACTAAAAGGGGAAAACTAACTGTAAGTAAAACAGTTTTTGTTATTATTAGTATTTGTATAAAACATTTCATTATATAAACTGCATGCTATATACAGTAAAACAGTTACAGTAGTGTGTAATTAGGGGTATTTCAAATGTGAGGTGAGTCTTTTCAGTGACTGTTGTATGTTATAAAGATGTTAAAGTAAATAAATACTTTTTAGTTGTAAAAAATATAGGTTTTTACAGTATAATAAGAGCAAAGGCTGGGCAAAAGCAATTTTAATGTTAGTATGCCGTGATCTTGGGCTGCTGAGGTGAGTTGGGCTGTAAAAGTGCATTGATTACATTATCTGTAAAATTAGGATATTTTCCCTTTTTACTTTACGAAGGTTAATGTCTAGATTACTAATTTTGGCTTAAGCGCTTCTGTAAGTATGTAGGTTTTAAAAATAAGACAAAATGATAAAAGCCATGATAATGCTAAGTTTCTTGCAACTACAAAGATATTAGCTTGTTTATTTCCCACTGACAAATGTTCAATGGAGTTGAGATGTCTGTAGGTGAGGGCAGCTGTGCATTCTTTTCTGAGTGAAATTTGCAAAGACTCATTGTTTAGTAAATTTCCATGGAGACAAGCTGTCTTCAGGTGCAATTAGCTAATCTTGAGAATTTTGAGTATTCTTTGCTGAGGACAATGCAAAATTTAGAGGTACAATGTCAAATGGATCAGTGATAAAATTAAGTTTGACATTATGGGAAGTGAATAAGAGACAGCAGCCTCCCTAGCAGTTTTAGTACTTTAATGCAGTTAATGTTTCCTGAAAGCATACTAGCTTTTTTTATATCTGGGAGGAACAACAGAAAGCAACCAGCTTAAGTGGGAGCACAGGCTGTAGCATGAGCTTTAGCATGGGTAACCTTAATTTTAGGTTAGATAATGCTGTAGGTGCATCTGTCAATTTGGGGCAATTGTTCTCCTCTGGATGATTAAACCTCATGTTTTGAAGATATAAATAACCTTGTGTGCTTGCTCCAAGTTATTAAGGGATGTGGGTGATTTGTATTTAAATTTTTGCTTGGGGTTTTCATTAAAACAAAAAGTATTGAAAATGTGACATAAGTTCAAATGTAGATGAGAAGAAAAAAATGTACAAAAGGTCAGTCTGTGAAACATTAGAATATGCATGTAACACAAAAGCTGGAAATACACATTCAAAAAAAATTGTTATGTAGAATATGTGGGAACAATAGCTTTTTATCATAATGGCTATGCTGTTCATATTATCTTGGAATGTGAATGGCCTTATAGGGATAGATAAAATGAGAGAGTATTGAATTATATTAAGAAATGCAATTACCAGTGCTGCAAGGTATGCGTTTGGAAAGAAATGACCATTTGAGTTTGATAAAGAAAGGATTCCAGAACGAATATTCAGTAACATTTCAAGAACAGAGGAAAATTTGAGTAATTAAACTAGTTGCTAGAGCAGCTATAGTAGTAATAGGGAAAAAGGCAAAAAAACTGTAATTTTGTGGTAGTAAAGGGCTATTGGCAAAGAAGGAGGTTTACAAGGGCATATATTTATATTCCACCAAAAACTGCTATAATGGAGTTTAATAAACATTTGAGAGAAATAATCAGCTTTCAGCAGAGAATATTATTTATAGGTGGGGACTGGACTGAAATTTGATTTGCAATAGTGAGGATTTATCAGGATGTATCAGGGGGACCTATAAGTGAGAATATAGCAAAACAAGGGAGGTTTCAGATGAAATTTATAAAAATATTTGGTGTGAAAGATATGAGTTTAGTAGTAGGAATTCAGTCAGAATTTGCACATTATTCCCAAAGGTACAAAAACTGGGCTAGACTAGACAGAAATTATATTTCACATGAACATGTGCAGTTAATTAAAAGCTTTGACACATATCCAATAATTATTTCTAATCATGCATTAATAAAAACTAAGATAACAAAGCAGGGTAATAAAATAAAAATAAGACTTTGGTGCTTTCCCACCTACCTGTTAAAAAGAGAGGAAATTAAGTAATGGATAGTGGACATTATTTGACCGCTATTAAGGAAGTTAGAAATACCTTCAGAATTAAGAGCTAGTGAATGGAATAAAATGACAATAGAGTTTAAAAATAGGGTTGAAATAAAAGAGAAAGGGTTACGGCTAAGAAGTAAAACAAATTAGTTAGAGGGGCTGACAAAGGTTAAAGTATTGCAGAACAAGGAGGCTCTCACAGAGCAAGAGGAGAAGCAAATGCAAAATGCTAAAGATTAAATAAGGGAGTATCTGGATAATATGCATGAGTTTAGAAAGATTGCAATTAAGAAACCATTATTTGATAAAAACTCCAGAGCATAAAAACTTTAAGCACAACTTAGGTAATAAAACATTGAAAGGTTTGTCACCAGACTTAGGGAACCTACAACAAGAAAAATAACCAGAGATCCTGCAGAGGTTTTAGAGATATTCCAGAATTTTCGGAAGCATTTTATAATGCAGAGAAATGTGGAAATCAAGAAAGAGTACAAATGGAAATATTTATAGAAGGCTTAATTATGCCAGTGTTAGATAGAGGTAGGAGAGGTTAAACAACTAACAGTTAGGATACGAGGTGATGAGATAAAAACAATGATGTATAATCAATCTTCAGGAAAGTCTCCAGGAACAGATGGTATTCCTGTGGAAGTTTGGAAGTTAGCAGGAAGAAAATGATAATGACCTTTAAGATTTTCTTAACAGTATTTTAAAAAGAGGGCAAGCACCAACATATTGAAAGAAATTTTGTGGTGGCTGTCTTACCTAAAAATTATAAAAACCCTTCTGACCCAACTTCTTATAGACCTATTTCACACAATGATTATAAAGTGTTTATGTCTATACTAGCTAAAAGAATGGCAAGGGTATTGCCAAAATCTGATACCAATGGATCAGTGGTTTTGTGGAGGGGAGGTAAACAGTTGACAACATTAACAGAACAATGATGATCCAAGAGAAGTAGAATGGAAGAAAATACCTCTGTTGTTGGTGGGTCTTGATACAGAGAAGGCATATGACAGAGTAAGGTGTGATTTTATGAGTATGGCATTGGAAGCATTTGCATTCCCTAATACAATAATAAGGTTAATTAGAAGGATATATGAAGGCTCGGAGGCAAAATTTAAAGTGGGATGGTTCCTCTCAGATAAGCTATGTTTGAACGGTGGAACCAGACAGAGGTATCCTCTTTCCCCTTTGTTATTTCCTTTATATATAGAGCCGCTTGCAAACAAAATAATTGACTCAGATATACATTGATATAATCGGTATGGTAATCAAAAAAGTTAGCTTTATTTGCAGATGATATTGATTTGCAACTCATAAGTCCACAAAAGGACATCTCAGTGTTGTGGAACATTTTGAGTCAGTTTCAAGTCTTTTCAGGGTATAAAATTAATGGAGATAAAATAAAGGCTATAGCTGTAAATTATATAACCAGGCATAAATTTGTTCAGCAATAGGTCTATATTATGGCGTAGAACCACCGTAACACCGAACACCTCAACGCTGGCAAGTATTCAGTGAAATTCACTTCTGCAATTTGCTGAATACTTGTTGGGCAAAGATGTAGTTTGCCAACTACACAATGTTGCCCTTTTCTCCACTGTAGTGCGATCTCAAAGTTGGTATATTTAGTTAGGGGGGGTGGGTTTGGTTTAGTTAGAATTAGTTGCGTTGCATTGCAGGGCAAGTATTTATTTGCCTGACAAGTATTCAGTGAATCACAGAAGTGAATTTCACTGAATACTTGTCGATGTTGAGGTGTTCGATGTTACGGCATTTCGGCATCATAATATAGATCCTTCAGCAATACCCATATTTATGGGGACATGATAAAATTAAGTATTTAGGAGTATGGATTAAAAAGGTTATGGAAGCTAAGAATATGTGAGAAAAGACTAAACAAACGTTAATAGAAAAACTGAGAAACTGAAAAATCTTGCTTATGGATATGGATAGTAAGATACAAGCAGTGAAATGGTATTAATCCCTTTAATCTTGCATATGGGTCAGGAATACTTTTTTCAACCTGAGGATAAGTTGTGACAATAATTAATAAAGAATTGAAATAATTTATCTGAAAGGGAAAGAGGGCAAGAGTTAAATGGGATAAGTTGATCCTTCCAATAGAATAATGTGATTTAGGTTTACCTGATTTCAAGGGATATTTTAGAGCTACACAATTAAGGCTCATATACATAACACAAGCAGAAAGTTATAATTAAAAGTGGAAAGGGATGATGATGAAGCAAGGGGGAAGTTCAAGAAATAGAGAGAGACTGAGATGTGGTTGCAGTTCCTTAAGGAGAATAATAAAAAACATATAGAATATTATATTCATAAAGTAACATAAAACATTCAAAAAACTAAGCCAATAGGAGAATGGAAAAAGGAGATGTTGACAATAGGGATGACTCCAAGTAGGGTACAGAAAATAGGCAAGAGAGGGCTGAAATTTACTGGGGAAACCTAGCAAAGGAACCAAGATATTGGTAGCAAAAAACTCAATCTGGAAAGGTAATAGAGCAGGATGAGACCAAGAAGACATTTGGACTGCAGGCTAGAGACTGCCTTCCCAACTAGGGCTTGATCTCAGAGTACAGGCACAGAGAAGGATATAAGGAATTTTAAATGAAAAATCTGCTCTGGTAGAGTTTTCTACAGGGGTCTACTATATTTGGTCGAATTACATTTGGCCGAAAATTATTTTAGGCAGTTAATTTCACCGAAAATTAATTTCACTGAAAACTCATTTGGTCAAATTCCAGTTGGTCAAAAATGGAATATAGCCCCTGCCCCACTGCAGTGTGAGACTGTAGTGAGAATATAATGTTAAGAGGGGTGTGGGGGGCACAGCCCCCCACATTGGGAGGTGTGGGGGTGTAGCCCCGCACATAATTGAAATTTATGCACTATTATATACATGTGTATCCATTAAAAATACATTGAAACATATAACGTCAGTAAAAACTAGTTGCAAAATGTGGGGGACTACGCCTCTCGCACCCCCCTAACTTTATATTCTCACTCCAGGGTCGCACTGCAGTGGGGCAGGGGCTATATTTCATTTTCGACCAAATGTAATTCGACCAAATGAGCTTTCAATCAAATAAGCTTTCAGTGAAGTGGGCTGCCTGAAATAATTTTCGACCAAAGTAATTCGACCAAAAGCAGTAGACCCTTCTACAGATGCAGCTGTTAAAAAGGGATATTTAGTAGGGCATATAAAATACTACATGATAACTATAAGAATCAATCAAAGCAGGTTAGAAAAGATTGGGAAGAGAGACTGGAAAAGCAACTTACAAGAGAGCAATGGGAAGACATATGTATGGCTCCCAAGTATGCTACAAAGTGCAGATGGCTTAGGATCTTTGCTTGGAAGTGTTTGCATATGTTTTTTTGCATCCCAAGCAGACTTCAAATAATTTTTTCTCAAGTGGATAGCAAATGTTGGAGGTGTGATTGAGAAGAAAGAGGAAACTGGGAACATAGGTTTTGGGAGCGTAATGAGTTGGCAGATTTTAAAAATTCTCTGCAGAGTACTGTATCAGAAATATTGGGTGAGCAAATGGCTGCAAGTAAGGAAATGATTCTTTTGAGCTGGGATACAGGATCTGAATTGTCTGGAGATAGTAAGGCCTTATTAAGTATAATTTTGTTGCCTGCCAAAAAAGCAACTACTAGAAAATGGAAATCAAAGTCTGCACCAATTGTATTTGAGGTACTGAATATTATAAAAGAGATAAAGAACTGGAAGAGGGATCTTTAGAAAAGGGAAGGAGCAAATTACATAGATGTACATGGAAATTATAGAAACATTCATGCATAATTTGGAAATAATATTCAAGAGAAATAGGAGTGAGGTTTAAGTGAAGGCAAAAATGCAGCAATTGTTTGTAATTTTGGACTGATTATACTGACAAAGAAAATATATGTGTTGTACATTGTATTTAAATGGAAAATGTTAAAATGGCTTGCTTTCTTTGCTGTTAATGTATGTTTGCCTATGTCTTAAGTGATAATTTAATAAAGGTGTTAAAAAGAGTTCCTGTAAAATAATTTAACAATTGACATACAATTAATGTGGACCATCATAATTAATAACTTAAAACTGTGTCGTGGCCTATAAAATGTTGCACATTGGGCACAGACGGCAGTATGTTCTTTTGTTATCATTCAACAATGCTGCAATATGAAAAAAGAAAAGAAAAAAAATTGAAGGGAAGGTTGGTGTGGGGTTTAGACTTTGATTTCTTCCTATGCCCTGACAAGTCCTTTCTTGAAGGATATCCTTACTTCTTTTAAGTTCCAAATAACCTTAGCTCTGAAACTGGGTCCGGCCCTATGAATCTCTTTCAAGGAATAATCAAAAGAGAAACTTTTACAGGCAGCTCAGAGCAGCTCTACTTCAACCTCTACAATTAATTTCAGCATGCCAGTTCTGCAATCCAGTAAAAAAAACTTAATAGTTTTAGATCAGATGAAGTCCTTCATTTTTCCCTTTTTCTGATATGATTTCATATATAGCTAAGGTGCAGGCATGTGTCCATTTTGTAAGGAACATAAGAACAGATGAAAATGATGCTTTTCTAGTTAAGGTTTTATGGCAGAGAGCAGCATAAACAATGCAAGGCAGTTTTCTCCAGGAGAAGCTCCCACACATTCCTGGCATGGCTCGGGATCTTATGATCAGTATGTTGCATATGCTGATGTGTACCTGAGTACATTAGCAGTTTGTTCAGTGATATGCACTTTCCATGCCAACCTAACAAAATCTGTCATGAGCAAATGACACAAACACCTAATCAGTCCTGAAACATCATTAACTCAGTCATTCCAGAGCCGCTGTAGATGACATGGCATGACCAGTGTGCTCCATTGTGTGATGCACTCGTAATACAAAGGCAGCTCAAACAATGATATATATTTCATTAAGAGCAAAGTCCACATACCCTAGCCAATCTGACAACATGTTTAACTCATTCACTGCCCAACACCTACTGGTAAACTGCACCTTGGATCTTTTGCATATTGTTAATCGTGTATCCTGAATCTTTGCAAGTGAAAGTAAGAAATAATCACAGAGCAAACAGCAATAATTCTGAACCATTATGTTAGTAAATGTTTAGCCATCAAAATTATTCAATTTATATCAACAGATATATGGGAGTATTTCTGTTTATTTTACATTAAATACCAAAAAATGGACACCATTCACTACCACATAAAAATGTCAATTGTCAAAAAGATAGCAAGTTACTCTTAACATGTCAGATACAGTATTATCCATCTTGGTATGACAGTTCACATAATGTCACATGCATTTTTAAGTTTTATGGAAGATATGAAACCTGATGAATACCTCTTACCCCAGTTAAGGCGCACATTAAGTATCCCTGATTGATTTCTACATAATAATTTGTCATTTCTTCTGATGGTATGCCATTTGGGTAAGTTTATGTTTGAAATATTTCCAAAATAGAAAATTTGCAAGCTTCCATAAACAGTCAGGCAGTAAAGAAATTGTATAAAAAGTGCATGATGTTCATGTAACTGACAGTGTTACCTACTGTAGGACCTTTTGAATATTCTCTTTTTAGTAAAATACAAATACAATAAATTGCAAATAAGAGGCACTTATCCTTAATCAGACTGATCTACACTTTTCTGATAAATAAGTTGTCATAACATTTAACTTACTCTTCTTTAAACTAGCAAAACTATTTCACTTTAAATTCTCCAGGTGCTGATAAGTCTGTCACCATTTTAGAAGCCAATCCATGTATCAGCATCTCTACCAAGGAATAAATAGTTTTACACACCACATTCTGTTACTGTTCTTATGTTTTCAAAGTAGGCCCTCTTGTTCATGTGCAGTAGGTTGCTTGAAGGCCTGGCTTTTCTAGACCTTATTGATTACCTCAATATATCTAAAGATATCTAGAATGTTTCCCCATGTAGTTTACTTCCTCAAATGTTTACATGTTACTATTTACCTGTTCATTTTTAGACTAATATTTTTATTAAATATTTCATAAAACAGAGACTAACAACAAAGAAAGAATGTATTTAGGAAATGACATCTTGGAAAAGAAAGCAAACAATATCCATTATACTATAGTGTACAAAACAGTTTACTATCAAAATATGGAAAGACACTTACTCAGAAATGATGTTGTTGAATGTTTTTTTTTTTTTTTTGTAGTGTTAAAATTGTGAACCAAAATATTCTGAACTAATATTACCAATATTATAAGTGATGGTTTAATAAAGATATTTCTTGTTTTAAAAAAGAGGGGGATCAGAATTTAATAATTTATGTAATGTTGGTTAAGTTATATGATATATAGCAATATATGTAAATCATAATGTTTGTTAATTTTAATTTGTTAAGGCAGTTTGATTACCTTTTTATATGTGTAAATGTGCCTGCCACAAGTGATAATTCAATAAAGGTGTTGAGAGAATATTGTTGAATGTAAGGATTTCTTTGGCTGTAATAAACTGTTTTCGAATGTCGATCATTGCAGTACTCATTTTTGACACGCTAGCTTTCTGACATTACCAAATTCAACATTCCTATTTGATTATTACATTAAAAATCCTATGACTTTCAATAGTATGATAGCAAGCCATACAAAACTACATACATCTGCTTTTTTAAAACCACTAATTTGCGCTATTTGGTAATAGCTAAATTAACAGAGTTCTGTCAATGACTGCTTGACAAAGTTTTACTTTCTGTAAGGAAATATGCAGATTTTTTTTGTTCAAATGCCAAGAGTATGAAACTAGTGTGTGTAAAGGTAATGTTCTGAATGTGGATGTGGGGTTGTCTGATCTGTATACCTCTCAACCTCTTAGCACAAGAATCCTAGGCCAAGGGCCAAAACCAGTGATACATTTTAAATATTGCTGTTATAAACTTGTAAGTTGGTAGAATAACATGTTTTTAAATAGCATGCACTTTTTTAAGGATATGAAGTCTGAAATTCAAATATTTGTTGTTATTTAGTGATTTTATTCCTCTTGCATTTGCCAGAAAACTAAAAAAAAAATTAAGAGAATCAAACTACAAATATTGGCCAAAAATCTGGACGTTCTGTAATTCTGGACATTGG
Organism: Protopterus annectens; assembly: GCF_019279795.1. Taxonomy (NCBI): domain Eukaryota; kingdom Metazoa; phylum Chordata; order Ceratodontiformes; family Protopteridae; genus Protopterus; species Protopterus annectens. The sequence goes on along the minus strand of NC_056743.1, from coordinate 1,139,851,866 downwards.
TAAGGTGTGTTTCTTTGTGTCAATGGTGTTCAAGTGCAAATATGCATCAGATAGTGCTGGGTGTAATGTAATGCATGTGGCAGATGTATGTGTCTGAGTTTACTGTGCTTGCAAGGCTCATAGAATTGCTATGCCTTTTGATCCATAAGAGTTAGAACATTAATATGGGTGGTTTGGGGCACAGCTCCCAACACTGAGGTCCAGGGAGCTTTGTCCACTGCATGAAACAGTGTTTGTGTGTGGGGGGGGGGGGGTATGTGTGCATGCCTGCATGTGTTGATTGTTGTTTTGTGATCATTTCTGAGTTTTTATGTTGTATGTATGCATATATGCTAGGCTGTCAGTTCAGAATATTGATCAGAAAGTGAAGATAAGATATAATAGGGACGGCTCAAGGAAAAAATATTTTTTGGTCCTCTCAGACCTCATGTTTACCAGCCTAGCCCTCATTGTTCCACGTCCATACCAGGTCTTTCAGTCATCCTCCTGTCCCCCTCCCAGACTTACTCTGGTATTGCTGGGGCCAGTAGTGGATTTGAGGACTTCCTGGGGGCTCAGCTCATCTTTGTTTCTGTCTGGGTTTTTCTTTTTTTTTTCCAGCATTACATAGATGTTCCATATATAGTCATAACATCTACAAGCCATTAGCTTATTTGACTTGAAACATTGATTCACAGAGGAGTCTACACTAACAACATATTTCTCTATGTGGTCTACAGTAGGCCTTTTACTGAAAGACTTTAATGATAGTGTTATAATATTATAAAAGATTCCACCTGACGTGTGCTAGAGTATTGAATTTTAGAATGCATTCTAATGATAATGTGAGAAAGAGTCAGAGGCCAGCTTTCCTTTATGTTTCTTGGCTATTCTCTTTTAGGCACTGAGGTCAATAAGGGACAACACATTAGCATTATATATGAACACCCCAGACATGTTAATCCTGCATGGTCTTAGAGTTTTAACAGGGCCTCTGTATCTCAAATAGAAACTGCAGTGTAGGGTGCGAGTGTTCATGTGTGCGTATGCATGCACGTGCACGCGTGTGTGTGTGATTATTGAGAACACAAGTAATTCTTAAATGATATACATGAATTCAGTGTTATGACCTCACAGTGGTCTGCTTTAGATACTCATAATTCTAACTAAACATAACTGTATGCAAATGCATGAATTTTTATGTATCTCTTTAAATTTATGTGTATTCATGTATGGCGGACGAGAATACTCTTACATGTTCCATTAACTTAAAGTTACCTGTGCAGTATAGTTCATACAAAAGCTCCTGTATTTTAAAATACTACAATAAAAGAAGGACAGAAAGACTAACTCTAAACATGCTTTCAGAAAGGTATCGCAAAATCTGGTTGCGATAATACGTAAGTACCGATTTGAGAGTGTGAATAAATCTTTTGGAAGCACTACTGCTGTTTGGGACTTAGTGCTTTTTTGTATTTTAACTGTTGGAGTTTCATTCATTGGTGCTAGTGCTTTCAGAAAGATCTACTTCTCTTTGTTTCAGATGACAACAATAAAATAAAAATAGAATAAGAGCCTTAAATCATATATCCTCCAAAATAATCAATTCCATATTATAATAGGAGTATACCATGTAAGAGTTATGACAATATTCTACTTCTGGAGTCTAATAATCCAGAACCAACATACAGCCACAACTCCAAACAAGCTTTTCAAAACCATGCCAATGGTCAGCTACTAACAAACTTATCAACCCAAAGAAAATTAATGTAATGCTATTTTCCATAACCCATAAATTTTATTTATTTATTTATGTAATTATTTTACGTTTGTTTACCAGGATAGTCCAACTGGATACATGTCCATTTTCAGTGGAGGCTCTGGGAGAAAAGCTACACATAGACAAACTTACATAGATTACACAGAAGTTTAGCAAGCAGTTATAAAAACAAAGTGATCATATACAATGGGTTAGTAGTGTTCCCTAGTAGGGACTCACAATTCTCATGGACAGACAATTAAAAGTAAGAGACATCAGATTGGAAGCAGAGCTTGGTGACATAGTTACAAGTTATGATAATTACAGAATATGCTTTCAGTTTATAACTTAATCAGGGTTGGTACATGGACATTTTGACACTTTGAGATACTGTTTGAGGTTTTTTTGAAGAGACTTTTGGAGGATTGTAGGGTTATATAGTTTGGCAACAAATTCAAGGTTTTGCCAACGAAGATGGCAAACAGAGATTCACCAGCAGAGTTATTAGCTTTGTGGGTTTGGGCCAGTAGCTTATTGGCTGACCGTAGGGATCTCAGGTTGCTATATGGCTTAATAATATTTTTAAGTGAGGGGTATCCTTTGGGTGGTGCAAAATTTTGTGCGCTATTAAGAGTTGATTGAATTGAATTAAGCTGAGTAGTTCTAGCCACTCTAGTTGTTTAAGGTTATGGCAGTGGTGGGTTCTATAGGATGATCCAGTGACAAATCTGGCAGTATGATTGTAGCTTTGGGACAGCTTACCTAGTTCAGATTTGTTGAGGTTTGAGAGTACAGGTGAGGCATATAAAAGTGTAGAGAGTAGGTGTGATCGGGTGATTGTAGTCCTAGCCAGTGGGGTTACAAATGTCTTGTTTCTATACAGTGATCCAAGCTTCTTATTGATGGTCTGTATGGTTTTGTTGACCTGTAGATCAAATTTCAGATTACTGTCTATGATAACCCCTAGCAGTTTGATGTGATGATCTGGGGAAATAGTGGTACCATTGTTAGATGTGATAGAGAATGAAAGTGTGGTGGATCTACTAGAGGGGGAGAAGAGCAGAAGTTTAATTTATTGGGGTTCAGAAGTAGGCATTGGTTGGTGAGCCAGTTCTCGATAGTGTTAAATGTACTTTGGGTTAAAGTTTGCAGTTCAGATGGGGAGATGGCTGAGCAGATCAGAGTGGAGTCATCTGCATATTGAATGCAGGTAGCTTTAGGGATAGCAGTGTAAAGGTTGTTGATAAAAATAGAGAAGAGTAGTGGACCAAGTATGGACCCTTGAGGGACACCAAGTGTGAGAGGTAGCTGGCTGGAGAGTTTGCCCTGCCCATAGAACAGCCTGTTGTCTACCAGTCAGGTAGAACTGGAATCAATGGATAGCAGGCTTGTTGAGAGAAACAGATTTTAGTGAAAGAAGGAGAAGTTCATGGTTGATCATATCAAATGATTTTGATAGGTCAAGAAAGAAGGCGGAGGTTAGCTTATTGTCATTCCTGTTTTGGTTTATGGCAGTAGTAAAGGAAAGGAGGGCTGAGGTGGTGCTGTGGTATGGCCTGAAACCATGCTGGGAGTTGGATAGTAAGTTATTCTGTGTAAGGTATTGCATTAGTTCCTTGTGTACACATTTCTCAACTGTTTTGGCTAGTGGGAAATGAATGGCAATGGTCCTATAGTTGGATATGTCTGTGTAGCTACCACCTTTATGGAGTGGGATGATGTGAGGTATTTTCCAGAGGGAGAGGATAGCATTTTCAGATAAGGTTCTGTTGATGAGGATAGATATGGGATATGAAATGGGATCTGCAGCTATTTGCAGGTACTCTGTAGGGAGGAGGTCAGCAGCGAGGGTGGTAGGTTTTAGTTTTTTTAGAAGTGTTTTGATAAAACTAGTGGATACTGGTTGGAAGCTAAATTTGGGGTGATTATTGGGTAGATTAGGCATGTGGTTTAAGTTAGAGGGGGTTAGTTGATTTGCTAGGGATTGGATTGTTTCAGTAAAAAAGTTATTAAAGGTGCTAGCTATGGTCTCTGGTGAACTATGGGTGCAGTTAGCTGGGGTTGGAGTGGTGGAATGACCTGGATGAAGTAGTTGATTTAAGCCTGCCCAGAACTTTTGAGGGTTGTTATGGTGTTTTCATAGGAGATTTTGGTAGAAGGTTTTTTTATCCAGTAAAATAGATTTTTTGTATCATTCCTGAGTTGACGATATTTATATGGTCAAGTGGGGCTTTAGTTGGCCTCCAGCTGGCCCATGCTTTGTTTCTAGTTTTGATTTTAGATTTGGTATCTTTTGTGAGCCATGGTGCTGTGTTTGATTTAGTTTTTATTGTACATACTGGAGCATGGGAATCAAGGATACTTAGGAATTTAGTGTTAAAGTGAGCTATAGCTTCCTCTAATGTCAGATTTTTTAGTTTTGACCAGTCAACTGCTTTTAATTCATTTTGGAATATAGCAGCGTCAAAGTTTTTCCTGTTTCTAACTGCTTTATATTTGGGCTGGTAAGGGTTTCCTGCCTTATGTTTTATGATATAGGTTAGGCAATGGTCACTGAGGTAATCAGGGAGAGTACCAGCTGTATACAGTTGGGGTTGGTTATTAACTAGGATCCAGTCTAGGATACTTTCCCTGTTGTTTGGTAAATAAACAAACCTATAGCCCATTCTATTCAAAGATACACAAAATAACATTATCCCTTTTGTTACAGAATATAAATATTTAGGTATTACACTTGACCCCTCACGTTCAGAATCCATATAGAAAATATTTTAATAAAGTGCTCTCACAAAAATATCTCTGTTATAAGATCTCACAACTGCTAACCCCTAAATCAAGATTGTCCATAGCTAAGAACAGCACCACTATTGTGTCAATTGCTGTAAACTTACAGACAGCTCTATGATGTTTTCATCTATGTTTATCTTCTTCTTCTTTCGGCTTTTCCCGGTTAGGGATTGCCACAGCAGATCGCCTAACTGCTCATGGTTTTCATCTATGTTTATATAAAGCATTATTTCTTTGTTTTTTTCACATCTAAAATCACTAAGATTTTCTGATATCCTGCTTTTAAATATCCTTGAAATGTCCACATGAAAGGCACAAGACTAAAAAGTAAATTGGTAAATTATCCATATACCAGAAGAAGTCATTAACTGTCTAATTTCAGAATTCCTATTGACATGTATATGCACTTATTTTTGTTTACATGCGCACACAGTCTACATTTTCTGCAAAGGTAACAATCCACTGGTAAGTCTCTTGTTTAATTAGTCTTTATTAAATTGATGTTCTGCCTCCTTTGATGCCCTCACTTGTCCTACCCTTCCTGAAAGAAAACTTGTAATCAGGGGTTAATATTTGTTCCAAGTTATTATTAATTAAACAGTAGAATAAACCAATGCCTATGAATAACAATCAAGAATGCCTTGGTCTTTTCTGTATATGTAGTCAGAAAAAAAAATTCCCATCCTTTTACCTTCTTATTAGATTGTACTATAACAAGGTATTCCTGTTACTATTATCAGCCATCCCTCTTGTGTTACTATTAATATCCCTAGTATAGCCTCTGGGTCTAAATTACATTTCCACATCACTAGAACACCAATGATACTCCCTATTTTCTGAAAAAAAATTATTCTAGTCCTCAGAAGTTGAAACTTGGGAATATTACATATTAAGTGGGATGGATGGCAACTATTGGCAAAAATGGGGAATTTCTGTAAAAAGTAGTACTAAATATGGGGTCCTTACATCTATTAATCATGAAAACATCCCAGAAAATATATATATATATATATATTGTTAATCTCTAAGCTAAAATGTAATCCCCAGAGGTTTTCATTTAATTGCTGTACAAATTCCAACAGTTCAGTTTCAGCAGAAGCCAAAATGAGCCAACAATCATCTAAAAATGTCCCCACATATCCATGGCATACAAATAAAAATTATGGGTTTGATAAAATATTATAACCTCTCAACAAAACCCATAAAAATGTCTACTTTGTGGATTTAAATGATGCTCACATCACTGCACCATTCAATTGCTGATTCACTCACATTGAAAATAAAAAATATTTTCAGTTTAGGCATGTTCAGTCAAACAAATGAGGGAGATGTTAGAGTCTGTAACATATGCAAAGTCTACTCAAAAGTAAATGGTCAGACCTGCACCTTGGAAAGTCTGCAAAGAGCCCGGGATCACTTTTTAGAAGAAAACTGCATTAATTTCAGATTGTATAAGTATTTATATATAGTTATTTTTCAAAGATTAATTGGCCATTTAAGAATGGTTATTGTTTTTCAACATGTTCAGAAGTTATTAGGGAGTGCAGGGAGGTTTTTTAACCTCATCTTGGATTCCATATACAGATGTTATGCACACATATCTCTGATATACAAAGTGGTGACAAAAAACAGAGTAACCTAGAACAATAATATGACACTGGGATTAGTGTCAGTGAATGTGAATGGCCATAAAAAACACCTTGAAAGCAGAAAGGGTTGTGGTACATGTAAGGAAGAATAACATTCAAGTGATAGTACTACAAGAAACACAAACCATGAAGATCAATGGATTTAATGTGGGCTTTTCAATAGAATATGGGGGAGCTCTAAAAGGAGAGCAACAGTGCTAATAGAAAGAGGTGCCCAGCTGTAAACGAAAAAGAAAAGATAGACAATCAGGGAAGGTATGTTCTGGTTAGAGATTACAAGTGGAGAGCAGGGTCACTGTTGCTGCCTATATTTACAAATTAGTTTGAATTTAAAATGGTTTTAATTCATATAGCATGTTTTTATTAGGGAATTGTACTTACTGTTTGTGATCAGAACACAATATGTGAGTAAGGCAATGTCTCAAGAGAACAGTATAGCTGTGTAAGTTGCACTTATTCACAACAGTAGATGTTCAAATTCCTCAGACTCTTCCCTCATTAATGACTGTGGCTTAGGCTTGGGAAATCCCATAAATCCAGTCGTTAAAGGTTCAAAAACTTTAAAAAAAATTACCTCAGGGATATATTACCTCAGTATCTCATCAGTATCGATGCCGGTACCTCTTTTAGTTAAAGGTTTTGTTCAGCTATTGCTTGAGTCTTCCTAGACATTACAAGGACTAACACTTGTTCCATGAAGTGTAAGACAGTAAAATGGATGTGTCAGCCTCTGGTAAAAAAGAGCTGAAAAGGAAGTTCAAAAATCCATGGGCAATGAGATATTTTCCTTATGTATTCCCCCTTCTTTGGATGAAATTCTTGAAGTTCATCAGTTCCTCTAGTTGAACTTTGTACTTTTTTGACATTTTTTTCTCCATGAGAAATTAAGTCATCACATTTTCTTTATAGATTGTGAAAGCTTGCTTGAACTTTTTGCAGTATTCTCAGCCTTCGGCATGTGGTCAGATACCAAACAAAACAAAGACTTCAAATTAACATCTTTAGAGCCTCTCTGACTACTGCAGTCATATTTGTTGATGGGTTTCATCATTACATAAAGTTACAGACATAATCTGACCTCTATATCTCTTGAGGGATTTTGTGAATGGAGGGTCATTCTTATTTCAGACACTGCAGCCATGTCACTGTGTAACAGTGAAATTAAACATCTGATAGTGGCCCACTCTGTTAACTGTATATGCTGTTGCTGTTTTTTCAGTGGTAACATTAAATACTACCAATGGAATACTAAATTTGAACAGTATTACAGTTTCACAGTATTTTATTATTCTCCTGACATTCTGTTGTTTAAATCTGGTGGCAGTTTTTCCTCTGGTAATTGTTTGGTGGTTAAGAGTCAACTCTGAAGTCATATCTCTTGAAATACAGTCATTTCTGGACATTTGTGACTATTTCTTCTTGAATGTCTGCAACACAGATTTAGCATTCAAAACACATCTGGTTTTCCAGAATGCTTTTTAAAGATTTCTGCTGTTTTGTTATAGAATATTGCCAAGAAAGTACAGTTGTGTGAGTGAAATTTACCATAACAGTAGATGTTCTAATTGATCACTGTTGCAGTATCCTATGCCATTTGGGTTGTATCCTGCCAAGGATATGTCCAATCTGCTGGCTTTTCAAAACTTAAGGGTACCTTGCACATATTCTAACTACCAGGATCAGAACTTGATATAAAAGGCAGTTAGAGTGCCAAAAAGCTTTAGACTTTTCTTGCTTGATAATGGAGGCTAGAGCTCTGAAAGTAAATACTAGGAAAGAATTAAAAAACTGATAAACATATATGTCAGTCTTCTTTTGGCTTTTCCTAGTTAGGGGTTGCCACAGCAGAACAAGGGTCTGCAAAACAATTAGCAGTGGAGTTTTATGGTGACAAGTTGCCAGCCCAGCATCCAACCTTCCACAGAAGGCACACACACACACACACACACACACACACACACACACACACACACACACACACACTCTGCCTATTTAGAGTGTCCAGTCCACTTACAGCATGTCTTTGTGATGTGGGAGGACATGCAAAATCCACACAGAAGGTACCCAGCCGAGAATCGAACCAGAGAACCTCTTGCTGTGAGGCAGCAACACTAACCACTGCATCACCATGGACACCCATGTAAAAACATATATAAAAGGAAAATATACACTCACAACCTGGCAAAAACAGATAAGGCACTAGAAGCAGAATGGTGGGAGAGGATGGCTACTGCAACAGTGATCATTTAGAACATCTAATGATATGATAAATTCCACCTACACAACTATACTATGTTCAATCACTGTCATACCTTCCAACCGTACCAAATTACTCAGTTTGTACTGAGTTTTGTGGTCCAAATAATGGAGTGCCACGATTTCCGAGTGGCACCCCTTCATTTCTGATTTTCCCAGCTTTTTTTTAATTTTTTTTGTCACTTTTTGAGCTGACATCATTGCATGTGTGATGACGTCATCTCCATCAGCCTGTCAGAATTGAACTCAAGGGCTCACATGCACACATTTCTGGTTTCTGCCTGGAAAGGACTTTGAATTTTCTGCAAGTGCAAGTGGGAATTGAAGGACTGTTTACTTGGATCTGTGAGTGCGAGCAACTGAACTGAACTGCCCAGGAAGAACTGCTTACTTCTGCTGAATTGCCCATGAAGGACTGTTTTCTTCTGTGAGTGTGAGCGGGAAATGAATGCTGGCTGGAAGTACTGCAGACTACTTGAGTGAGCATGCTGGACTGCTTTGAACTGAGGTATCATGCTGTTTTGAAGGCATTTTATTCTCTTGAACATTTCAGGTGTGTGTGTATGTGTGTGCCTGTGTGTGTGTGTGTGTGTGTGTGTGTGTGTGTGTGTGTGTGTGTGTGTGTGTGTGTGTTTGAGTGAAAATGCCTCAGGTGAATACACCTGGCAGTACAGGTACTCAGGGTCAAACCCTGTACCTTGGGTACAGGAAAAAAGAGCCTAAGGTCCCTAGCCACCACCACTTGTGAACTTATGCCTCATATCTTTGTTCTGTTCCTCATAAAATCTATGGTTTCTCAGGACTTTTGTGGCAAATCAATGAAGGATTGAATTCATTAATGACAGGCATTTGAATTTCAGACTTCATATTCTTCAGAAAATAAATGGTAACACAAAACTTTTTTATTCTACCAATTTTCTAAGCTTATAATATCAGTATTTGAGATTTGTCCCTATTTTGGGGCTGTATTCTCCCATTATTAGCTTTGTCCAGGCTTTTTGTGCTAAGACTTTGAGAGCTATGGTAAAAAATGAGAACTGAAATCACTAAATGATAGCCATTTAAGTTTCAGTCTTCCTATCTTTCAGGAAACTGCTGATATGGCATAGTGGTATGTTACGCTGACTGTAGTACACAGGGTCCTGGCTTCAAGACTTGGAAGTGAAATGCATGGTGGTAACATAACATTTTATTCTAGCAACCTTCCAAAATTATACAAGAAATGTTTAAAATGTGTCCCTGATTTTTGGCCCTTTGTCCCCCCCCCAAAAAAAAATTGAAAATAAGTGCGAGAAGCTGTGCAAAATGCCTATGGCTTACACTACTGTCATTCTATTTTTATATGTATATATATTGTGTGTGGAAGTAGACTTTTATGATGGAAATGTTCTGAATGGGCAGTTTGGTCATTATTGGTTCATGCTTTTTGTTTCATTGCCTACTGGAAAAATGTTCAAACAAAATTAAAATGCGGTCTAAGTCTAACAAGTGTGCTGTATTATACAAGGAATATAATTTAATAAAGTCAGGAAGGTGTATCAAAGAACACATGTATGTATCTTGTTTTGTGTGCAAGGGGCCTATGATTTCAAAACAGCCCAAAGATAATCTTTATCCACCACTGGCCAAATGCATTTTCTTTTGATGTGGTGTGGGTTTCAATGTTGTTTCAATGAATGTGAGTTTCAAGGGCAGATACGTTTTAATGCTATGTCTATTTTCATTGTGAGACAGTATTGCTTGCTTTGTTTAGCAGATGTTTATTAGTGTTTGTGCATTGTGCTATAAAATGTAAACATAAAATCCAAATATTCACTGAAGAAGAAAAGCAGTATGCACACATTAGTGTTTATGGTAAATGGGGTGAAATAACTAGTTAATGGGACATTGGAATGGCTGCAGGCTGCAAGGGGACTCTGGTGCCATATTTTGGTTATATGTTCTTCAGTTTGCATTTGAAAGTTGATATCCCATGATTCCATTGGAGTGGGTGGGGTTATGCAATTATGTATGAACATTTTATGTTAATCAGCGTACATATTTGTACCTATTTTTCATGGGCCTTGTCCAGATTTTTGATGTTTCCAGGTTGAGAGGTATGATTACTGTTGCAGTAGCCTAAGCTTTTAGGGTTCTACCATAGCTTAGAAAAATGGGGAGGTGAAAGATATTTATGAATCCAGACGCCTCTGGAAAATGGTCACAGAAAAGCTAGCTTTGGACCTGGAAAAAGGAATCTAGTTTACAGAGCTTTGTAAAAGAATGAACAGGGACCAAGTTGTTGCCTCTAGACAACTTCTAGGGTCCACTCCTTTCCAAAGAGAAATGAAAAAAGCCAAAGCCCTGGCAAAAAAGGCCCTAACCGTGTCTGGAAGTGACATGTTATAGTAAGAACAGTACAAGAAATATCACGGGACAACCATTACAAATTGCCTTCTTTTACAATGGTTATCCTTTATTTTGCATTCACAGCAAACAATAGTTGATTAGACTTACTGAAAGTTTTTATTATGTCCAAGTACTATCTGAGCTGCCTGTGGGCTTCCAGAGTAAGCAGAACTCTTTTTCCCTGTTGCTTGGTTCTGGAAAATATACAGGGAGAATTACTGATAGGATAAAAGTAAACTCTGAAAAAATGAAGCATAAAAGAAGGATTTGTTCTCAATAAATGCTGTGCATGTAAAAATATGAGGTAGAGGTTGACTTATCATAGCACTTTGTACCGCAAATAATTTTCTTGCAGAAGTCAGGACAAAGAGAGACACAATTTTCAAATAAGAACCTCAAACAGCCTGACAAGTTAGCTCAAAAAGAACAGGTATTCATTTAAAAGTTTTTCAGATCAAGAACCTCAACATGATCTGATGAGTTGGTTCAAAAGGATTTTTTTAAATGCAAAGTTAAGATCCCAAGAAGGAGCTACCCATTTTCTAGATGGATGGAAAAGTAAAACCCCTTTCTAAAACAGCTTGATATGAGAACAGGTACAAAGGGGGGAGGATCTGCAGGCAGACAAGTAGAAAGGGTGGTGAGATAAAACTTGATAGAAGAGTAAGACCAGCCAGGCAACAATAAGTCACACAAATAATCTAAAACCAGACATTAAAAGGTCCAGGCTGAGTCAAGTAGAAAATCTTCTCAACTTACCTCTCAACTTAGCCATATCTGATTGTTTTGTAACAGCAATTTTGCCACCTTTATTATCTGCTGCATGTCCTCAGAAAAAAAGGTGCATAAAAGATCTCAAAACATATAATCTGGGAAGTCAACTGAAGTATATATAGGATGGAGTGTGTCAAACAACCCTGTGTTGTGTGTGAGTATATCCAGAAAGTGCAGAATCTGTGGTAATGGCTCTTGTGGCCCATATTAGACTGAGGGAGAAAGTACAGTTATATAGGTAAACTTAACATAACAGTAGATTTCCAGTGATCACTGCTATAGTAGCCTTAGCTATATGGGTCATATCCTGCTTAGGATATAACAGATGGCCAATTTCCAAAGTTTTAGAGCACTTTCCACATGCCCACACTGAATTGACTAAAAAGACAGGTTTGGGTGCCAAGCCCTTCAGAGCTTTAATGCCAACAGACAGAGGGAGGATGAGTCCTGAAAGAACAATGCTAGAAACAACAAAAAATAAATGTCCACACTCTGACATGGCATCATACCAAAAACGAGGGGAGTGGAGGGAAGGAGTAGCTACTGCAGCAGTGATCATTTGAACATCTACTGTTATGCTAAGTTTATTTACACAACTATAATATGTTCATCATACTGATCACTACTGCAGTGGATTTAAGTACTTAGCCATAGGTAGACTACCTAGCTTACTACATTTGGGAGATGGAAGGAGAATAGTCCAGAAGCTCCAGGAGAAGGTCCTATCAAAGCATGATCTAGACCTAAAAAAGGAATCAAGCTTACAGTGCTTTGTAAAAGTATGTACAGATGACCAAGTTGCAGCTTCTAGAAAACTTCTGGAATTGAACCCTTTCCAAAAAGCGATATATGAAGCTAATGCCTGGGTAGAGTGGGCCTTGACCCTGCCTGTAATAGTTTTGTTGTGGTGAGTATAACAAACAACAATGTGGAAATAGTCTGTTTTGACTCTGGTTGTCTCTTATTCTCACCTTCACAAGAAATGAACAATTGATCCAAAGAGCTGAAAGATTTCATTCTGTCAAGATAGTATCTGAGTTGTCTGTGGACATCCAAGGTATGGCATATCCTTTCTCCCTCATTTTTAGGTTCAGGAAACAAAATGGGGAGATGGGTAATTTGGGTTAAATAAATTCAGATACCACTTTAAGCATAAAAAAGGATTCGTTCTCAAAGAAAGCTTGTATTTGTGGAAAATATTAATAGGAATGACTCATAGTAAGAGCTTGCATCTCAGATAACATTCTTACAGAGGACTGAGCAATCAGTAAATTTTTCCATGTTTAGAACCCCATGTTAGTCAGGTTATTTGGCTCAAATTGATAAAGTATTAGCTTCCTTAACACAAAATTAAAATCCCAAGGAGGAATGACCAGTTTTCTTGGAAGCCTCTTATGCAAAATCTTGACATGGGAATATATTGAAAGAGGAGGAGTCATCAGCAAACATATTGAAATAGCTGATAAATTTATCTGGATAGAGGAGTAAGAAAGGCATAGGATAATAACTCACACAAACATTGTAAAACCAGTGAATAGTAACCCTGAATGGGTGCTGGTTATGTTTTTTGGCACCATCTAGAAAACACTTTCCATTTACTAACACAATTTTCTAGTGGCAGGGTTTCTTGCTTCCATTAGCACCTGCTGCACATCCTCAGCAAACAGGTGCCTAAATGGAATTAAGACCCTATCATCCAGGCAGTCAATTGAAGCTGATTGGTGTTGGTGTGTATCAAACACCCCTGCTCTTGTGTGAGTAGATTGAGTCTTGAGGAAGCTTGTGGCAATTGCACTTGGACATTTCCAAAAGAAGAGAGAACCACAGTTGCCTGGAAAAGAATGGAGTCACCACAATCATCTAGAAAGATTCCCTCTGAATCTTCAAAAGTATCCTGGATATCAGTGGAAAGGCTGGAAAACCATGCAGGAATATTCCTGTCCAAGGAAAAGAAAATGCATTTGTCTTCCAAGCCTTCTTGCACAGAGTCCTGGAGCAGAGTCTTGCCAGCTGATTGTTCAGAGAGGAGGCATACAGGTCTACTTGAGGAACTCCCCACAGATTGATCAAACCTTGGAAGACCCCCTGATCTAGTTTCAGTTCATGAGGGTCTGCTCTTATCCTGCTCAGTTTGTCTGGCACACAATTTTGCTCTGACAGAATGTAGGATGCCTTTAGAGTGAGACAGTGCTATGAATTTATATCCCAAGCTAACATGGCTAGTCTTCAAAGGGGGTATGACCTTGTACCCCTTTGGTTCCCATACACCTCACACTTTTATCCCTCATGAAACTGCTGCCCAAGCAAAGTCTGAGACATCTGTGGTAACTGACTGCTTTGCAACAGGGAGGGAAAAGGGAACAGCTGGATTTAAGGACATTTGCTGTCTCCACCAAGTAATTTCTCTTTTGACAAACTCCTTTACTGGGATTTGAAAAGACAAAGGATGTTGGTGCCAAGACCAAAGAGAATTCAGATACCATTATATGTTCTCATGCAGAGTCTTGCCAGAGGTATCCTGAGAATCATAGATGCCATGAGACCCAAATACCTGAAGTAGTCCTTCACAGTGACTGAAGTCTGAGTGGAAAACCTTAGAAAGTGATCTAGATAAACAGCTCTACTTTTCCTATTGAAGAAAATCTCCTTAAAGTCAGGTGTCTAGCTGACACCCCAGGAACAGAATCTTGTGTGAAAGAGTCTAGACTTTTGAATGTTCACTAGAAATCCTAGCTTGTGTCAGAGGTCTCTCTCCAAAGTGAGAGATTTCTGATACTTTAAAAAAGACTCTGCAAAGATAAGCAAATTGTTTAAATAGGAACATAGTGGACACCTTGTAGCCTGCAATCAGCTATAACTGGAGCTAGACACTTTGTGAACACTCTTGGTGCAGGGGATAGACAAAGGGTAAGGCAAAAAATTGATAACATGATCCAGACACACAATACCTTAAGAAACACTGAAAGTCTGGATGAATAGGATGCAATGATAAGAAATTAGCTGGCTCAGAGAATGCCTTGTGCTGGGACCATGAACAGTGCCCCACTCACTCAGTTCTTCAAATAAAGAGCAAAAAAAAAAAAAAAGACTTACCTTCCTTTGGCAGTCAGGTGGCCAGATGCACAGTACACCTCCTCCTTCCTGCCAAGCCATTCAGGTCTCATCTGTACCCTGCTCCCAACCCTCCTCTGTTTTACCAAAAATTAATTAATAAAATGTTTCTTCTTATTTTAAAGTGTAATAAACTACTTGCTACAAACATACAAACAGTTGCTACCACTTATACCCTGCCTGTATTGAGCACTATTGTGCTCATGTTTTGCTTAAAAAAAAAATCTGGTTACAAACTGTAGCAAACTACTTGCTACAAATGCGGCAAGCAAGGTGCAGCAGTTTATACCCTGCCTGCATAGAGCACTCCAGCACTAATGTCTAACTTTAAAAAAAAAAAATCTTCTTACAAACTGTAGGAAATTGTTTGCCACAAATGTAACAAACGGTTACTACATTTTATACCATCTGCACAGAGCACTACAGTACTCAGGTTTTAGTTTAAAAAAAAGTTTGTTTGTTTTTTTACTTTTCAACTGTAACAAACTGCTACAGGTTTGACTGCAAATACTTGTAAAAGCCGATATTGAATTAGAGATCAGGATTTACTGATTGCATTCTCAAAACTTTGCACCCAGGGCAGTTGCCCCTTTTGCCCTCTCCTAGCTATGCTACTGGTGATGATAAGCATCTTTTAAAGCTACTGTTACCAGGAAAGTTGAAAGGGGAAGAAGAAATAATAGGTTTTGAAGTGACATCATTTTGAATTTGGGCATTATTACAAACAGGTTTAGGAAAGAAAGATCCAACTGTTCTCAAAGCATTTTCTTTCTTTCTTTGGCACTAAAAACGTCCTTGAATAAAAACCTTTCCCTACCTGGGAAGAAGGAACTGATTCTCTCAATACCTAGGAGAGCATGTGATGAAAAACAGGTGGAAATAAAAAAAGTCTGGTCTGATGGATGAGAAATTATCCTCTGGAAAGGAGTGGAATTTCCTCCCACTGCCAGATGTAACCTTGATGAATCATCTGCAGAATCCATTTGTCTGAAGGTATATGTTCTCAAAGAGAAAAGTGGAGAGTCAGACTTTTTGGAAAGGAAATGGGGATGCCAGGGTGGGAAGAGGTTACAAGGTCCCTTAAATAGTCATTCTGATTTGTTGGACTTGCCTTGGTTTTTGGAGGTTCCAGAATTCTTTTTGAACACCTCTGCCATTTCTTCTTAAATGTCTGCTTACCTGTATTTTCTTGAGACTGTTTATTTTGTTTTTTGCCAAAAGTGGATGAGAGGATATAGAATCCCTTTCAAAATTTGGAAAAGGAGAGCTGCAAAAATCTTAGAGAGTCCCTGAATTAGCTTACCCTTTCATCACACTTTTTAATTACCTCTGTAGCAGAAAGGCCAAAAATTAAATCTCCATCCAAAGGAGAATTTAAAATCTCATCTTTAACATTATCTGGCAGGTTTTGAGAATGCAGTAAAGCAAATCTCTTAAAAAGAGTACCAGTGGTCATAGCCCTCAAAGAAGTATCAACTGAATCATACACACACTGTAAACAATGAGTACTGATGTGTACAACTAAAAAAAAAAGAAATTATTTGAAGCAGATTTCTCCTCACAAGAAGAAAATGCAGACAAAATACTCCTCATACTTTCTCCATCAGTCAAAACAAACTTTAACCTACAAACCTGACTATTCAAAATTCTGAAAATCATAGTTGCAGAAGCATACACCTTTTTCCCCATTCTTATCATCAATCACCCTCCAATCCTTATCAGAAAGAGTAGCTTGGAGTTAACTAATTGCTTAGCAGCAGAAGGATTAACTAAAGCTATAGCTGCTGGATCAGGTTTGAGAAGACTATTTAAAAACTTAAAAGACTGAGGAACTTCACACACTCTGTCTGCCTTTTTAAGAGCAGCTGTCTATCAGGAAAATTGCAAGCTTACACATCCTCCAAAGCTGACACAACTGCAGGAATGGGTAAAGATTCTAGAAATCCCTTTTGCAACAGCTTATAGTATTTCTTGAGGGGAAGAGGCCTTCATGCCTTTGTTTTACAGATGTATGCAATGCCACAGTGGCACAGCAAGTAGTATCGTCACCTCACAACAAGAGGTTCTCCAGTTCGATTCTCGGCTGGGGTGCCTCCTCTACAGAGTCTGCTTGTCCTCAATGTGTTTGCATGGGTTTTCTCCAGTTTCCTGACACATTTCAAAGACATTCAGTAGGCAGATTGGACAGTGCAAAATTGGCTGCAGTTATAAGTATATGTTTGGAATGGGATAACAAATGTTGAAGGCCTAGCAGCCCAGTGGTGTGAACAATGCCTCTTGATTGTCACACACACACACACACACACACACACATATATATATATATATATATATAAAATATATATAGATATATAGATGTATATATATATATATATATATATATATATATATATATATATATATATATATATATATATATATATATATATATATATATATATATATATATATATACGGTAATATAATATATATATATATATATATATATATATATATATATATATATATATATATATATATATATATAAATATATATATATATATATATATATATATATATATATATATATATATATATGGTAATATGTGCCTAGATCACCAAGCATGGACCTTAGTACATGCAAAGCTGAAACAAAAAAAAGGGAAAAATCATTGTCTTTTTCAGGAGAAGTAAGCCCTCTGCATCCCCTGATAACTATATATACCAACATCAAGATGTCTAAATAGGTGGGAAGGGGCAATACTTCCCATGGTCGATTGATGGTCCCCCCTTTGTGCTGAGGGATTACTGTCAGTATCCTCCATTTTGCTGGAACATAGCCAGTTCACAGGCTGTGGTTAAACAGAGATCCAAGTGGTTCTGCTAGGTCATGTTGTCAGGTCCCATTGATGACATGTTTCTGGCTTTGAAGAGAGCAGAGATGACCTTCTCTCTTGAGATAATATGCTTAGGAATGGTGGCAGGTATACTTTGGGGGATGACTGGAGGGGACAGGTGAGTGAAGTTTGCTCCAAATCTATTAGCTACCAGGCTGCCTGTTACCTCCAGTTGAGTATGGGTGGTTCCATCCACAATTATTTCAGCACATTGATGGGTATTCCCTTTTAGATTTCAAGCATAGTTAAAGAATGCCTTGTGATTATCCCTAACTAGGGAGGCTATTTTTGCTTCATAATTAGCTTTGGAGAACTTCATAAGATCTCTAATTTGTTTGCTTAAGCTAGAAAGGGTTTATGTGTTGTGTCCTTATTTAGTGTGAGAAGTGTGTGTATGCTAACAACCACTTTGACATTCAGTTTGTCCTTATGTGAGAGTCTTCCCTCTAATTTCATAGTGTAACTATATCTTTCACATAAAGTATTTTTTTCTTTCAGGAGAAAGTGGTTGTCAGTATACATGAGATGATTGTTATATTGCCGCAGGATACCCATGTCTATCTGGCTGGCCAGAGAGATGATGGGAAACTGACCTTCCATGATAGCAGGCTCTTACTGTATGTTTTGTTAGGGAAGGGAATGGGTTAATTTGACAGGACTGTGCTGGTAGTGCAGAGACTACAAGAGGGACCTATACTTTGTGTAGGCTAAGGTTGATCAATAAGGCAACGTTGCTCAGTGCACAACTGAGTTGCTCCTAGAGCAGCAGAAAAGCTTGGAAGCATTTCACTGACTGCTGTTTAGGGAAGAACCGAGCTTCTATGCTTTTGCATCTATACAGGGCACTGCTAACTAACACTGCACAAAAAGCAGCACCACGCAAAAACAAGGCTTAAATACGAGCAAACAGAAACAAGTTTTAAGCTATCTACCAATCAGGAAAGCACAAAATAGTCTTTCTCCAACTCAGACAGATTAGATCAGCACACTTCTACCACAAGTGTGCAGAAAAACACCTTCTTAATGTAGAATAGCTGATTTGGATGCATTCAGGATGCACGGCTAGGCTTAGAAAAGGCCCTTGTGGTCATTAACCTAGTAAACACCTATTAACCTATGCAGCCCACGTATAGCAAGGCCACCAAGATCACACAAACTACCTACAACTAACAGATGCAGTGTAATACAGTACAATTAACTACTTAAACAAAGAGCAGCAGATAGTACCTTTTTTTGAAACTGCTAAAGTACAGTCACAGTATATAACAGAAGTGCAAAAAAATACTTAGAGCTCTTTTGTGTGCTTCCCAGCTCAGACAGACCTGGTAAAGACCTACTGCCACTAAATGAATAATTCTAGTCCTCCTAATGTAAAAGCACAGTAAAGGAGTGCCCAGAGTGAAATGCTACCACAAACAGCTTTTAAACAGCTTATAAAAGTGTGGTAATTCAATAAAAGGACTTTGCTTTGTATGAATAAGCCAAGAGCCAATTGTAGAGAATTTATAAAGGCACTAAAAACAAGATAAGCTGATTAATAAGCTCTCCAGCCAATAAAACTACATGCAGAAATCTTTTATGAAGGATAGAACAGAAGAAAAAACAACTTTAGTCCCAAGTCTATCAAATTCTTTCTCATCCTAAAAAGGGAAAAGGGGCAACATGCAGCAAAATAATCAGCAGTAGGTGGTTTTGTTAAGAAAACAACTGCAGATTAGATGTGGGATAAGAAAAATGCTATTCAAGTTTCTGAGGTACTGTGCATTACCTTACCTCTTAGCTGTCTACATTTTCACAAAACGTTCAGATTTTTGTCTCATATTTTTGGTCCATTCCTCAAAACGTTTCAGTTTTCTGACAAATGACTGGCAAATTATTGAGAATGGAAATCACAAAATAATGACAGGAATTTCAGTTTCAAATGGAAATCACAAAATAATGACAGGAATTTGAGTTTCAAACTCCATACACTTTAGAGAAATCATGCTAATGGAAACATGTTATTCTATCAGCTTTCAGTGTTTATACAAACAATATTTAAAAATTATCCTTATTTTTGGTCTTTTGACCCCCCCCCCCCCATTATTTATGGTTTGTCCAGACTGCTTTCTCAAAGAAATTGAAAAGCATGTGCATAACCTACCAGACTTTTCAGAGGCATGTGGTTAACTGTCAAGCATACAAAAGCTATTCTCTAGAGCTGATAAAACAGGAGGGCAACATCAAGCTAAGGAAAAACCCAGCTGTAGCAGGACATAAAACTTTTGCTAGGAGATGAGCATTTTAGTCTGTTCCTTTTGAAATAAATCTTTCACTTTGCTATAGTTTCAGAAAAGAAAACTATACTGGAAGGAAATGTGAAGACACTTTCCTCAAAAACATAATCTTCAGCTTAAAGATAAATACTGAAGAACAATAATTTCCTGCCAGTCCCTGCTTTTCTGACTGGGAATCGGTGACAGAATACAGGGAAATATTTTTCTTTTCCTAGTAATAGTCAATGGAGAAAGATAAACAAAAATATTTAAGGCTGAAATCAATCTCTTTAGTAATCCCACTAAGTCTTCTCTGTTCAAGAGAGAGAGTGAGAGAAAGGAAACAGAAGTCATGTTCATCCCTGGTTTTGTTTTGCTGGGAAATTCCCTGTAAAAATAATGACCCATGACAGGGATACTACCATGGGAAACAAGCACCTAATCCGGCTAAGTGGTAAACCTTTATTGGCTATTTCCCCCAGAGACCGAACAATGTGGTTCTCCCTTACCTGGTAAGCGCTAATAAGCAGCCTCAGGGGACATGACTAACTTTCAGTCTTTAGTGGTTGTAGATGTTATACTAGAGTGACTGAGAGATGATAACTAGTTGGAGAAACCCAGTCTGACCACAGAAAAGTCACCCATCAAAGGCTGGGGTGGTGATAGAGCCAGCCAGACCTAGGACTCCAAACAAATATACTTCTTGCGTACAGGAGAAGGAATAACCAAGGAGACTGACATCTTCTCCACAGTTCAGTCATGTTCCATGTGCTCTAATGACCAGGAGCTCAAGCAAATCTCCATATAGGAGGCAGTTAGAGCACCAAAGAGCTTCAGAACTTTATAAAGCTTCAGGCATATAACACAGCATGCATGGTTCAGTAAATCAAGTGGCCATCCAAGTCACGTTTTGAGAAAAAACTTTTTAAAGATAGTCCCTAAAATCATAATGTCCTCCCCAAACACATTTTTTCTACATAATCATGTAGTAAAAGTAGTCAAAAGCATTTACATGCATTTTTTCACACAAGCTTTCTCAAATGAAAAAGCATCCTTAGATATGTAAAGACAGTCCAAAATATACCATTACTTAGCTAAAGGTAAATAAGTTTTAGGGAGAAGCACAGTTTTTCTTCAGAAAAATAATTTAGTGGAATGTTTTGCCTGAAAGAAGCATATCTGCCAAGCCTTGAAAGAATTGTAGCTGACCATCAGCTCCACAAAGCCTGTAGGAGGAGAGAACTTTGACAGTAATTTTGGCACTGTAACTTCCTTCCTTATGGACCTCTGCCTGAGCTCCTGGTAGTTAAAGTAGATGGAAGGCACCCTTTAGCTTTGAAAAGCTGTCTTGGTCATATCCTTACCAGGATATAATCCAAATAGCTTAGGCTACTTCAAAAGTGATCTAATGTTGATAATCTCTGCTAATTCAACAATTAGATTTTGTGTCTTTTGCTCAATGAGTAGCATGGATTAATAGCCTGACCACTCATAATGTTGAATTACTACTATTTCCTCTGTTATTGTGTTTCAGTTTTTGTTAATGCAAAATGATTAAGGTATAAGTATTTAAATAAATGTGAACTTGATCTGCAATCAATGATTTTTCTTAGATATGCTGCAAAAAAATTATGCTCAGCTGAGTACACAAATGTATTCCTGTCAATAACCTTGCCAATACACACAGTCTCTCTCTCTTTCTCTCTCTCTCTCTCTCTCACACACACACACACACACACACACACACACACACACACACACACACACACACACACACACACATGCGCGCACTCTGACTTTGTGCCACTGGAAGTTAAAAGTTATCCAGCAAACACTCCCAATGATTCTATTTCTGCAGCTTTATTTGCTCAAAAGTTGGATACATGTGCACTCAACCTACAGACATATTCTCTAATATGAAGATGTCAGTACACCTCCTCCTTTGGCCTTCAGAACACTTCTTTAGAACATCTCTGATGCTCTGTCCATTACAGCTGTGCTATAGCACCTCTGTGCAGAATTCACTAAATATAGCATATTTCTCATAAGTAGCATATCATAGCTTTATGAATCACGGTAAAGGCAGGATTGCACACAGATCCCCATGCACAACTTGCAGTTATGTTACTGTATACAAGGTTTTTGATTCCAGCCTTGAATAATGAACTGGCCTACATTTTGTTTTACTTCACAGTGTTGTTCTAAGTAAATACGCCCTGTGTATTTCTGGGAAATTGCATGGACAATATAAATAAAAAATGATATAACGCCCCAAAGTGAAAATTAGAAAAAAAAAAATAAAAAACAAAGGACTGTCTTCTGGTACCAACAGATTCACTGATGTACTTGCTGGCGTTTGATTTGTCAGTTACAGTAAAGTTAAACATATATTTGCAACTGTTGGGGACATATACAAAGATACAAACGTTAAGTTAAAGTCTATGAGAGTATTATTTTCACTGACATTTTCTCAGCTGAACTGTAAGATCTTAACGAGCAACCACATCTTTCGATGCCAGTACATTTATGAGCTGATCACAGTACTTGGTTGCCAGTGATTTACTGAAGGTATAATAAACATTAGTAAAGTAAGTAGTGCTGCATAAGCAAATTCCTGAAATTGGATCTGAGAACTTTAGGGAAATCACTGAAGCAACTTTTGTTTGTAGGGGACACTACTTTGGAAATCCTTTGTATATGTATTGTTCTATAACAAACAAAATGAATAATTTTTCATCACTTTGCTCATGTAATATTTTTTAACTATGGAGTCTAATGCATAATAAGAATAAGCAAGTCTATTGTGTGTTCTGTCATGAGATATCAGCACTTCCCAGGTACGAGTCACTCATCTTCAACTTATGCATCACAAAACACTCCAGCCTTGCAGATATCCTAGAATACAGTATACCTTGTCTCATCTTACTAGTTAGATATGTTGATGATGTTACAGTTTGAAACAGTGAAATGATTTTTAAAACAAGTGAACAGGGTGGGAGGAACCACTGTACCTCCTTTTTAAAGAGTATGTGTGGAAATGAATCTTCCTCAAACATAAGCAACTAAAAATTTGTCAATATACTAGTTAGTCTATTTTGATTTAACAACCTCAGTGTTTAGGAGGAGGCGTTAGTTGCAAAAACTTACCACTTCCTTAAATCTATTGTTTTGCACTTCACCTATGTCAAAATAAAAACACACACAGCAATGCAACAACTAGTAATTGATGGATTCAGACTGGGATACAAGTTTCTTTCTCTTCTTCCCCTCTTTTTTATCATAAATCAAAAGGCATGCCTACCAAGAGCAATTCAACAGAAAACAGTATATCCTGCTTTATTTCTGGGTCCAATAATATTTTAAATATTTGAAACCCAGTTAACGGGGGGGGTTGTAGCGCTCAAAAAATTAAGTGCAAGAAGTTACTGCATAAGCTCTTAGGTGGGGGGACGTGTTGCACCAAAGATTTGCCTGCATTCCTTATACCTGATTTAATGGAATAGACAGATGGGATGCAAGTGCCAGCCTATCAGACTAACTGCAGGGGCAGTAGCTGAAGCAAGCCAGTGATCAGAAAGATGATACATTCCTTGCAAGTATATGT
>NC_056743.1:1139740927-1139823427 GCF_019279795.1 Protopterus annectens | reverse complement strand
TCACGTTCACTGCTTGAAAGGATAGGCTCCAGCTCCCCTTTACCCTGCATAGGATAAATTAGGTATCAAAGAATTAATGAAGGAAGGAAGGAATAGACAAACAATTCAGAGATAGTTATATTGTGTACCAAACTAGCTATAGAATCTGTGCTATAGTGCAATTACACAAAGGCAGTGGAAGGAGAGAGGCCACTGTGCTCCAACAGCAGCACAGCTAGTGAGCCCAGCTATGTTATAGTAGATGTATGCTGTACATTACATGTATGTGTACATAGTTATTCATGTTTCCTCAATCCATTCCTCCCCTGAATTCATATTCTTACATTTGTTGAAGTGCAAACAGTGTATGCTTGACATACCTCTCAGCTGTACAGATTTTCAGAGACTGTCCGGATTTTTGCCTCATACTTTTGGTCTGTTCCTCATAAAAATTTTGTTTTTTTGACAAATCATTGGGATAATCTAAAGATTAAAGTCATTAAATAATAACATTCATTTGAGTTTCAGACTTCATATCCTTCCAAAAATGCATACTAACACAAATACTGTTATTCTAGCAACTTTCTCAAATTATAAGAGCAATATTTAAAATGTGTCCCTATTTTTGGGACTTTGTCCCCACACACATTATGTCAGGCTTTGTCCAAATTTCTCGCACTAAGAGGTTGAGAGCTATGCTGCTTGAACTTCTGCAGCACTGTTTTGGGGAGCTGTTCCATTCCACAATGCTATGCAACTGCAGAGCTGATTTTATATATTCAAGGTTATTTTTTTTGTTTTTTTGTAAACCAGCGATTTTTTTTCCTTGGGGAAAAAAAATCACTGTTCCATGTCTTCGGGATTTCAAGCTTTCACTTTTAAAGGGTCGATAAATCTGTGTTCACTATTTTAAGCATTCACTGATTTAATATAGACCCTATATATATATATATATATATATATATATATATATATATATATATATATATATATATATATATACGGGTTCCCTTCAGAAGCTCGAAATACTGAAATGTCGAATTTTAGTATCTCAAGCCTAAGAAGCCGAATCCACATAACAGCAAAAGTTTAGAAGCGCGAAATTGAAAACCTCGAATACCAGGCCACTTTCGCTGTGGTCATGTATTCAGGTAAGTGTGTGTGTGTGTGTGTGTGTGTGTGTGTGTGTGTGTGTGTGTGTGTGTGTGTGTGTGTGTGTGTGTGTGTTAAGTGGTTTGGGTAGGGGCTGTGGTGTGTGTCAGTGTGTTTTGTTGTTGTGATGTGTGTGTGCGAGGAGAATCTAGCTTGTGTAGTTGTGTTTTGTGTGTGTTTGTATGTAGTGCGACCACGGAGTGAGAATATTTAAGTAGGGGGGTGTGGGGTGCAGGGGGCTTGCCCACCGTCTTTCATGTAGTAGAAAGAGTGTGTGTGTTTCTGTGGAGAATGGTGTGTGTGTGTGTGTGTGTGTGTGTGTGTGTGTGTGTGTGTGTGTGTGTGTGTGTGTGTGTGTTTGTGTCTGTGTGTGTGTGTGTGTGTAGTGTACCTTAAAATTCAAAACCTCCAGTATTCGAGGTTTTGAATTTCATAATTTTCAGTTTTTGTTGTGTGGATTCGGCTTCCTAGGCTTGAGATACATATATATATATATATATATATATATATATATAGATAGATAGCAACTTTTGCATTGAGAACTAAAATAGTGGTATATAGTACTGAAGAATATAAAATACCCAGAAGAAACAGCAGCATCACCTTGAATAAGTGCTCAGAGAAATCCTTTATTCTAGATACTCCTCTCAAAAGGTGACAGACTTAACTTTTCCAGCACAAAATTAAGCTCCCATCACAGTGCCAGCTATATTCTAGATGGTCTTAAATGCAATCACTATTTAAAGAACTTGCCTAAAGTCTGAGAAGAAAGAAGAGAATCCATGGGCAGACATAATGAAATGACCAACAAATTCACCTTGCTAAAGGAATAAGACAAGCCAAAGGATAATAGCCCACACAAATATAGTAGCACCAGTGGTACATAATCCCTGACTGGCCCAGGTTATAAGAGTGGTACCAATTAGAAAATCTCTTGCACATAGCAACATAAGATTTCAAAAGAACAGGAGATATTACCTTCTTTAGTACTTGCTTTATATCCTCAGAAACAAGGTGCCTAAATGGTATCAACATTGAATCATCTAGTCATTTAGCTGTAGTTGTTTCAGACTGTGGTGCATCAAACTCCTCCACAATATCTTGTGTGAGTAGATATAGTTTGTTAGGATGCTTGTGGTAATTGCTCTTGGCAGATTCCATAAGATTCCAGAAGAATATTAGAAAATATTCTCTCTTACTTCACTCATAACTTTCACAATGAAAGTATTATCCTTGGGGACGTGAATATCAACTGGCTATCTATCACTAATGACAGCTCAAAAATTAACATTAATTTATATGGCTTTTCTCAGCTTACTGCCCACCCAACCCATTCTAATAATTCTCATACCTCTCATACCCTAATAGACTGGATACTAGTACCCCAACCTTTGAAATACCACAACCCCCAAACGTTACCAGACTGTTTAAGTGACCACTTTCCAGTTAAGGTTACTAGGTTCTCCCCCCAATTGTCTAAGCCAATCAGATACATCACCTGTCGCAAACTCTCTAATTTTAACCCTAACACTCTTAACATCCTCCTCTCAAATGTTAACTGGGATGTTTTAAAATACCTCCCCTTAGAAGAAGCTGTCCTTCACTTCAACTCTATCTTTCTCAACACACTGGATTCTCTAGCTCCCACTCATACTATACGCATCAAATCTACAGTCTCACCCTGGCTGTCCAAAACTACTCTCAACCGTTATGAAAAACAGAGATCATTATCTTCTTTCGGCTGTTCCTGTTAGGGGTCGCCACAGCAGATCACCTGTTTCAATTTCTTCCTGTCCTCTGCATCTTGCTCTGTCACACCAACCGCCTGCATGTCCTCTCTCACCACATCCATAAACCTTATCTTAGGCCTTCCTCTTTTCCTCTTACCTGGCAGCTCCATCCTTAGCATCCTTTTCCCAATATACCCAGCATCCCTCCTCTGCACATGTTCAAACCAACGCAATCTCGCCTCTCTTGCTTTGTCTCCAAACTGTCCAACCTGAGCTGACCTTCTAATATATTGATTCCTAATTCTGTCCATCCTAGTCACACCCAGTGCAAATCTTAACATCTTTAACTCTGCCACATCCAGCTCTGACTCCTGCCTTTTTGTCAATGCTTCAGTCTCCAACCCATATAACATAGCTGGTCTCACTACCCTCTTGTAGACCTTCCCTTTCACTCTTATTGGTACCCGTCTGTCACAAATCATTCCTGACACTCTTCTCCACCCATTCCACCCTGCCTGTACTCTCTTCTTCACCTCTCTTCCACACTCACCATTACTCTGAACTGTTGATCCCAAGTACTTAAACTCATCCACCTTTGTCAACTCTACTCCCTGCATCCTCACCATTCCTCTACCCTCCCTCTCATTTACACACATATATTCTGTTTTAGCCATGCTGACCTTCATTCCTCTCCTCTCTAAAGCATATCTCCACCTCTCCAGGGTCTCCTCAACCTGGTCCCTACTCTCACTACATATCACAATGTCAGCTGCAAACAACATATTCCACAGGGCCTCCTGTCTAATCTCATCTGTCAACCTGTCCATCACCACTGCAAATAAGAAAGGGCTCAGAGCTGATCCTTGATGTAATACCACCTCCACCTTAAACGTATCTGTCACTCCCACCGCAGTCCTCACCAATGTCACACTACCCTTGTACATATCCTGTACCACTCTTACATACTTATCTGCCACTCCCGACTTCCTCATACAATACCACAACTCCTCTCTAGGCACGCTGTCATATGCTTTCTCTTAGTCCACAAAGACACAATGCAACTCCTTCTGACCTTCTCTGTATTTCTCCAACAACACTCTCAGAACAAATATTGCATCTGTAGTGCTCTTTCCTGGCATGAAACCATACTGCTGATCACTAATCATCACCTCCCTTCTTAACCTAGCTTCCACTACTCTTTCCCATAACTTCAAGCTGTGACTGATCAATTTTATCCCTCTGTAGTTACTGCAAGCTCTGCACATCACCCTTATTCTTAAAGATAGGTACCAAAACACTTTTTCTCCACTCCTCAGGCATCCCCTGACTTTCCAAAATTTCATTAAACAATCTGGTTAAAAATTCCACTGTCATTTCTCCTAAGCACCTCCATGCTTCCACTGGTATGTCATCTGGGCCAACAGCCTTTCCATTCTTCATCCTCTTCATAGCTGTCCTTACTTCCTCCTTGCTAATCTGCTTCACTTCCTGATTCACTATCCCCACATCATCCAGCCTTCTCTCTCTCTCTCATTCTCTTCATTAATCAGCCCTTCAAAGTACTATTTCCATCTACTCAACACACTCTCCTCACTTGTGAGTACGTTTCCCTCACTGTCCTTTATCACCCTTACCTGCTGCACATCTTTCCCAGCTCTGTCCCTCTGTCTAGCCAATCTGTACAGGTCCTTTTCTCCCTCTTTAGTGTCCAATCTCTCATACAACTCTCTATATGCCTTATCCTTAGCCTTTGCCACCTCTCTCTTTGCCATGCGCCTCATCTCCTTATACTCATGTCTACTTTCTTCATCTCTTTGACAATCCCACTTCTTCTTCGCCAGCCTCTTCCTCTGTATACTCTCCTGTACTTCCTCATTCCACCACCATGTCTCCTTGTCCTCCATCCTTTGTCCGGATGTCACACCGAGCACCTTCCTAGCAGTCTCCCTTACTAGCTCTGCTGTAGTTACCCAGCTATTCGGTAACTCTTCATTGCCTCCCAGTGCCTGTCTTAACTCTTCCCTGAACTCCACCTCACAATCACCCTTTTTTACCTTCCACCATTTAATCCTTGGCACTGCTTTCACACTCCTCCTCTGCTTCTTGATCACAACATCATCCTGCAGACCACCATTCTATGCTGCTTAACTACACTTTCCCCGGTCACCACTTTACAGTCTCCAATCTCCTTCAGACTGGCCTTCCTACATAGGATATAATCCACCTGTGTGCATCTTCCTCCACTCTTGTACATCACCCTATGCTCCTCCCTCTTCTTAAAATACGTATTCACCACAGCCATGTCCATCCTTTTCGCAAAATCCACAATCATCTGACCTTCTACATTCCTCTCCTTAACACCATACCTACCCATCACTTCCTCATCCCCTCTGTTCACTTCACCAACATGCCCATTGAAGTCCGCTCCAATCACTAGTCTCTCACCCTTGGGTATGCTCACCACCACTTCATCCAACCCACTCCAAAATTTTTCTTTCTCATCCATCGCACACCCAACTTGTAGAGCATATGCACTAACAACATTCATCATTACACCATCAATTTCAAGCTTCATAAACATCACTCTATCAGACACTCTCTTCTCCTCCAAAACACTCTTGGCATACTGTTCCATTAGGATAACCCCTACCCCATTTCTTCTGCCATCCACACCATGATAGAACAATTTGAACCCACCTCCTATACACTTGGCCTTACTTCCCTTCCATCTGGTCTCTTGCACACACAATATATCAATCTTCCTTCTCTCCATCATATCAGCTAGCTCTCTCCCTATACCAGTCATACTGCCAACATTCAAAGTTCCTACCCTCAGTACTACACTCCTAACCTTCATCCTCTCTTCCTGCCTTCAGGCATGCCTTCCCCCTCCTCTTCTTCTTCGGCAAACAGTAACCCAATTTCTGCCAGCACCCTTTTGGCTAACAGTACTGGTGGCGGTCGTTGTTAACCCAGGCCTCAACCGATCCGGTATGTAATTATGAAATGTTCTCTGCATCAGTAATTTGGCAGAGGTTTTACGCCAGATGCCCTTCCTGACGCAACCCTCCCCATTTATCCAGGCTTGGGACTGGCACAAAGAAATGCACTGGCTTGTGCATCCCCAGTGGCTGGGTTCTCTTGCCCTACCAGTATCAATTCTAATTAATCGCTCTCTCGCAGAAAGAGAAGTCCCAGCCATATTGAAGCAGTTTCATACCCTTCCTATACACAAAGGCGGCAACTCCTCTGATATCTCAAATTTCTGTCCAATTGCCATCCTGTCCCCTCTTTCCAAAGTCCTTGAAAAATATGTTCAAAAGCAGGTCGTGCAATATCTTAATAGGCATAACCTTCTAACTCCTGTTCAACACAGCTTCAGACCTAGACACAGCACTACCACTGCACTTCTAGCCTTTCTCCACACAGTCTCTCTTGCCAGGGACAACCACAAGCTAGTTTCTTGCATGTTTTTGGATATGTCCAAAGCATTTGATACTGTATCTCACCTTCTCCTCTTAAACAAATTACAAGAACTAAATTTGTCACCCGAAGCAGTTTCATGGTTCTCTAGCTACTTCTCCAATTGAACCCAATCTGTCAAATGGCAGTCTGCACTCTCACCACCACTACCTGTCAAAATGGGTGTTCCTCAAGGCTCAATTTTAGGGCCTTTACTCTTCAATATTTACTAACTAATATTATACTAACAATCTCTACTTTGCCTCCCCCTTGACTTCTCTAGTGCAATATGCTGATGACTCTGCCATCACTACAATTGCTAGCTCCATCTCTGAACTACACTCTGCCACCCAAACTGCCTTTAACTCAATAGAATTCTGGCTTACTGACAATCAACTCATACGCAACCCAAAAAAAACAAAACTGCTACTGTTTCTCCAAAAACATCTATCCTATATCAAATCTACCTTCCCCATACTATCTCTGAACAACACCTCCATACAAGTAGAATCCTGCACCAAACTCTTAGGAATAACTATAGATGGCCAATTGAAGTTTGACATACATATCAATAACTGTATCAAAAAGGCCCATCAAAAACAAGGACTACTCTACGGATCAAAGAAATTTCTTTCCTCTGATGCCAGGATTATACTCTCTCAATCATACCTCCTACCCAGTCTTGTGTATCGCTCCCAGATCCTTACTAATCTTGACTCTACCCTTCTGACCAAGCTTGAAACCTCCTATAATAAAACTGCACGTTTTGCAGCAAATCAAAACTATAAATCCCATCACTGCATCTCATTAAAACAAATGGACTGGTTAGAACTACCTCACCATCTTGTACTCCCTCAACTCCCCATTATTCACTCTGTCCTTTACTTGCCTTCTTTCTGCCCAACACTTGCTCCACTAATTTCTTATTACTCTCCCTCTGGACAACTTAGAATCTCTAATCAAAACTTACTCCAAATTTATAAACTCAAAACTAAAACTGGATGTAAACTGTATAGCTATCACCCATCCATGTCTTGGAATAAATTACCTCAAGAAGTACGGTCCCTTACCAACACAAAAGTATTCAAGTCAGCATTAAAGACCACCTCAAAAATCATTGGTACTGCCACTGTACTCAGCCACCATAAAATATATACATATTTCCCTCTTTCTCCCTCTACAATTCTAGCATACTATTCCACTGTACATCCCTTCATTTCCCTTACTCTATAAAGCCTTTATTCTAAACTACTGTTTAATCAAATTGTATTGTAAAGACTGTAAGTAGTCTACTTTTTCTGTTGTGATTGCACTGTATAGACTGTTTTAGAGTTCTTAATATTTTTTTTTAAGCTATGGTATATTAATACTTGACTGCTGTAATTTTATTTTTATTTTTACTTGTACTAAATGGAGCTTTTCTCACCGGGTCACTGCTGAAAAAGGGCACCTGCCCAAACAATCTAACCCGGTCAACAAAATAAAATAAATAAATAAAATAAATAAGGGAGAATCACTGTTGCCTGGCCAGAAGGGAATCATCATAATGACCTCTGGAGAGTCCTTCTGAATCTTCAGAATGACCTAGCTTATCAATGGAAAGAGTGCAAATGCATAAAGGTACATTCCCATTCATGGAAATGAAAAAGCATCTGTTCTCCACACCTGCTTGCAAAGAATTCTGGTACAGAATGTGCTCTGTTTTCTGTTTTGAAAGGTGACAAAAGATCTACTTGAAATGATCCCCACATCCAAATCAATTTCAAGAAGACAGAAGACTCCCCTCCCATTTAAATTCCATTCATGAAGGTCTGTCCTGTTCCTGCTCAGCTTGACTACCGCTTCATTTTGCTGTAACAGAGTTTAGAAAGATTGGAGATTAAACAATGCTTTAAAGTGATCTTAAATAATGCTTTAAAGAGACATTCCAAGCTACTACAGTCAGTTTACATAGTGTGTAAGACATGATGCCCCCCTGTTTGTTTATGTAAAACATTACTGTGGTGTTGTCTGTAATCACCTGCAATGGCCCTGGGGACCACAGGTGGCAAAGAGATTCTATAGCTGAGCTATAACTAACATATTTTTCACATTTATGTGCTCTGTCTTGTCTTGTTTGTTCAAAAGACCCCACACTTATATCATCATTGACTCAGGTCCTCATGAAAAATCTGATGTATTTGTTGTAATGGACTGAGCAGGGGGTGTGAGAGAAAAAGGAAGATGTGGACACATAGAAACCTGTTCTCTCTGTCAAAGAAGTTCTCTCTTCACAAAGTCTAGAACTGGAATTTGGAAATCCAGTGGATGAAAATGTTTGGTCCAAACAGTCTTTAAAAAAACAGTATATTTTTCTCATGTGCAACCTTACAAGAGGACTCATGTGAATTATAAAAACCATGATCCATAAAATCCTGAGATACTCTCTGGCTAAAATCTGGGACTGATTGAAAAAGGTCTGGAAAAGTTACAGATACAAATACACTTTTTCTTGAGTAAGGAATGCCTTTGTATGACAATGTAGAGAAAGCATCCTAGAAATACAACATTGTGACCTGGAATAAAAGAGGATTTCATTAAATTTATCTGGAAACCAAAGAAGATTTCTTTCCCATGTAGGGAACTCCTGACACTTAGAAAGAGACTCAGCAAAGATAAGTATGTATCTAAATTACGAAAGCTGTGTATGCCATACAGTCTGCAATGGGCAATCACCAGGTCTAATAATTTTGTAAACACCTTTGAAGCAGTGAACTGATAAACTAATCCAGGCATAAAAAAATATTAGAAAACCTCTAAACTTTGTGGCAATGGGAATGTGATGATAAGCATCTTTCAAGTCTGGAGTTAACAGAAAACTCCCTTGAGGTATAAAATTTAACAATCCCTGTAAAGTCAACATTTTGAACTTTGGTGCTTTCACAAACAGGCCGAGAAAGAGTAGGTCAACCCCTGGTGTCCAAGAAAGCCCCTTCTTTGGTACCAGTAAAAATGTTAAATAAAACCATGCCCTTGCTGATCTAAAGTACTGCTTCTATAGCCTTCATATAAAGCAATTGACTAATGACTGGGGAACACAGGGAAGTCTGATTTGGAGGATGGGGAGATTCCCAAAAAAGGAAGGTAGGATTTCCCACTGGTGCCAAAGAAGGGGTTTTCTTTGACAACAGGGCTCAACCTATCCTTTCTCAACCTGTTTGTGATGAAAGTACCAAAGTTCAAAATGTTGACTTTGCAGGGATTTTTACCTTTTGTGCCTTGACTTGGCAAAGGCTTTCAACACAATCCCACACTCAGGCATTACCAATAAACTTAGCAAACAATGTAAACCACTTTGTTGTAAGATGGGTTGCCAACTGGCTCACAAACCGGATACACACTATCAAAGTGGGTGACTCCACATCAACCAGCGAACCTGTCACCAGTGGGCTGCCACAGGGGTCAGTGCTTGGCCCCTTACAGTTTGATATATACTTCTCAGAAGTTCAGGTCAAAACTAAAGGGTTCTGTCTGACCAAATTTGTGGACAACTGCAACCTGGGTGCAATTACTGAATCCCCAAATGATGACAGTATAGTCCTGGAGGGTCTTACACAGATCAATGACTGCTATCTTAGTCACGGTCTCAAACAGAATGCAAAGAAAAGCATCATCATTCCCTTGGCACAAACAATGCCCCTTCAAACTATCAAATCAACAACAATATCTTAAGTACCCACGAAGTGGTAAGGGATCTGGGATCACAAGTTGACTGCAAACTTATCTTCAACCACCATGTGTTTACTGTAGTAAGGAAGGCTTTCTATGTAGCACACTTGATTAGTAAAGGCGTCAGCTTGAAAGCAAAAGAGGTTCTAACCACCCTATACTCAGCACAAATCCAGCCCATAATTGAGTATAACGTCTCATTTGGCATGTACCGTACAAAGCACCTGAAGCAATTGGAGAGATCTCAGAGGTTTCTAGCAAAGAAGATCAAGGGACTCCAGCATGTGCCTTACACAGACCAACCAAACTCCCTGTCTCTATGCTCTGTATCATACAGACTACTTAGGGGAGACTTATGTGCGGCTTACAGAGCAATCTCAAACCCAAACCTAATGAACTTGCTTCATATCTGTAAATCAAACGGGACTAGAACTATCCACTCCAGGGATGTAAATATGGCCTGAAACTTAAATAGGACATGCTGTAGGGACAGGTTTTGTCTCCCAGCAGCTGCCATGACTTTGAAATAGGCTACCAATACATATGAAACAGAGCACCTCTATGACACTGTTCAAGAGGAACCTGGATGAATGGATGGGGCACTGTAAATTCTAACCAGGGATAGCGCCCACAACCCTCCTGATCATGGGCTGTCATTACTAAATGCAGTCTTGGGTACTGACTAGTATTTCTGTGGTATTACATTGGGATAAAACTGCTATGCTTGAAATGACCTCAAGTTTGATATCCTAGTAATCTCCTATGATCCTATTTTGTAATCCTCCTAAAGTAGTTTTAAAAACCAGCTGTTTGGACAATCTGGGAAAATGGAGAACATGGCTATGGACAGATTGAAAGGAGTGGAAGGAAGAGAACTGGGAAGGGAAGGAATACAATAGTCATTTTAAAGAAGTGGTATTTCCCTTTTTCTAGACGGTATCCTCACTTTTATTCTACCCTTCCTGACACTTTTTCTTAGCATTCTCCTTGCCAGCAGACTATAGAGATAGCTTGTTTATGTTGTGATCAAATATCCAGATTTTTTGTAGACTTTGAAAAGGAGGGTTGAAAAATCTTAGTGACACCCTAAATTAATTCCCCCCATTCTTCAAACTGTTTGAGTACCTGGGTAGTAGAAAGACAAAACAAAACTTCCTTATACAAAGAGAATTTAATATTTCAGATTTAACTTCTTCAGAAAACTTCCAATTACATTCCAAAGTAACACACCTTATCATAGGAGTAGTAGCTGCTGCCCAGGACACAGAATCAGCACAGTCATATACACCTATAAAATAATGTTTAGTTACCCAGGAAAGAGAAGCCATGACAGAAATTTAGAGAGGACTTACCTTCTGAAGAGAAACCAGTGGCATAAATGTTCCTCAGATTATTAAAACAAGCTAACATGTATTTCAATAAATGAGCCTAATAGTTAAAGTTGTGGAGGTATAAATTATATTCTTCAACCTGTCAAAAGCTTTTCCATCCTTGTCCAAAGGAGAAGGATTAGCATTCATCAAACGTATGCTAACCGAAAGACTACAAATAGAAGTAGCTGCTAAGTCTGTTCTTAAATGAGAAAACAAGTATTCGTAAGACTGGGGAATCGTATAAAGTCTGTCTGCCTTTTTATGAGCTGAAGATCAACTATCACGCATATTGCAGGCAATAAAGAAAACATCCTCTAGGGCTGACAACGAAGGAGTTGAGCTGGCAATGATGCAGAAACAGCAACTTGCTCCCATAAAAACAAGAAAGTATTCATCAGCATATGGTATCATAAAAGAAAATTCCTCTAAAAGATATTCTGAAGAAAACACTTTCCTCTGAATCAGAATCTGGGATTTGGGTAGAAAATTTAGAAGATGTCATATTACTATCCCTCTCATGTTCAGCTGACAGAATCCTCACAAACTGAGGAAAATTACTTATATATCCACAAAATTTAATTAATTCTCTGAAGGTTTTAGGCCCTGCAGTAAACCTTTAGCCAAAGTATAAATTATCCCTTATAAACAGAAAAACATTCTGAGGAAGATAAATCTTTACCATACAACAAAAGCATTTCAGTGTAAAATAACCAACAACTTGTAGTCGAATAAATCCTCTTGTTTTATTACAAAACACTTTAGCACCTCAGCTAATGTTTAGCCTTCAAGGAGTGAATTCCAAATAATACTGATTCACTTTTTATACCCATAATATCCAGTAAAACAATCCGTCAATTATATAATTATGCAATTAATTATTTAAGTGCATATTTAACAAACATAACTTAAAAACATGCTTTTAAAGCTAT
Source organism: Protopterus annectens (assembly GCF_019279795.1). Lineage (NCBI taxonomy): Eukaryota > Metazoa > Chordata > Ceratodontiformes > Protopteridae > Protopterus > Protopterus annectens. Next base: position 1,139,811,094 of record NC_056743.1, on the reverse strand, counting down.
ACAACACATTTCCAACAACAATCTATATTTAAACCATATGAGATCAAGGTCCCAAATTTTAAAATAAACACAGTCTCCTTATACATTAACATATTCCTCTTATAATCCTCATTTTCTACCTGTATTTGTTGCAACACTGTAGCTGTTAAATCTTTAGGAACACTGTTATGATATAATTTAAAATGCTGAGCTAAGGGACTTTTTTCTTTATTTGATCTAATGTCCCTTAAATGTTCCAGTAACCTCACCTTAAACATTCTCTTTGTTTGCCCTATATAAAATTTATTACAACCGCATTTTATAACATAAGCTACACTTTCTGTTAAACAATTAAATGTTGCAGCAGCTTCAAATTTAATATTATTAATACTAGAAAAAGTTTGTACAATATGTCTGCAACCTAAACATCTTCCACAGGGTGCAGTGCCTATAAACTGAATCTTTTGCGTTAACCTAATTTGTGTTTTTTTAAATTTTGTATGTACTAACCCATCTTTTAAACTTGACCCTCTTTTATAAAAAAAGACCAAATTCTGTTCCACTAAACTTTTCAACTCTGGAAACTTATTTAGGAATTGCCAATAATGTTTTATAACTCGTTTAACATTCTCACTCAACAAATTATATGTTAACACTACAAATAAACTATTTACGTTTTTATATGTCTTTAAATATGATTTTGGATGCCTATATACTATTTTATTATTATTATCTTTACTATATCTATATTTTCTATCTCTCTCCATACTTTTCTCTATAACATCTATGTTATACTTCCTCTGTTTAAACATATTAGCTGATTTAAATAACTCCTTTTCAAAATAAGCATTATCACTGCAAATTCTGGATATTCTCAAAAATTCACCATATGGTAATGACTCTAAAGTATGGATAGGATGACAACTATTTCCCAACAAAAACTGATTAACTACATCAAACTTTCTATGAAGCCCAGTGGCAACTAACTCACCAAGTTTACCCTCTAATGTTATATCTAAAAAGGGATCTTATTTCCCCACTGTAAACCATCAAATTGCAGGTTGAACCTGTTTTCATGTAACTCTGTTATGAATTGTTCAATAAATTCTGAACCTCGATCACATAAAAAGACCAGGTCGTCTATAAATTGGTAATATTTCTTTACATGTTTCTTAAAAAAAAAACAATGTGCATAAATGTACTCTGTCTCAACCATCCCCATAAAAAGGGGACATTAGATCAAATAAAGAAGAAAGTCCCTTAACTCAGCATTTTAAATTATATCATAACAGTGTTCCTAAAGATTTAACAGCTACAGTGTTGCAACAAATACAGGTAGAAAATGAGGATTATAAGAGGAATATGTTAATGTATAAGGAGACTGTGTTTATTTTAAAGTTTGGGACTTTGATCCCATATGGTTTAAATGTAGATTGTTGTTGGAAATGTGTTGTATAGCTTTAAAAGCATGTTTTTAAGTTATGTTTGTTAAATATGCACTTAAATAATTAATTGCATAATTATATAATTGATGAATTGTTTTATTGGATATTATGGGTATAAAAAGTGAATCAGTATTATTTGGAATTCACTCCTTGAAGGCTAAACATTAGCTGAGGCGCTAGAGTGTTTTGTAATAAAACAAGAGGATTTATTCAACTACAAGTTGTTGGTTATTTTAAGATAAATCTTTACTCTGTTTCTTTATTGTAAGGACATCCCTAAAAGGTGAACAACTCAAGGAAAGTACCTTGTCCTGGGGAAAAGGTCTCTTCACTAACCTACACGAGGATGTGCTCCATGCTAAACCTCCCTGTCCATAGAATGTGGTGCCTATGCCCACGGATGACACCTTAACTACTCCAGAGGACATGGTTAGCCCTGCTCTATGGTAGCTGAAGGGACTACTCTAGCATGTTCTGGAGAAAAAAAGCAAGTGGCCTGAGGAATAACAAATGGCCACATCAGAATAATCTACCAGTGGCTGATGCACTGACTGAGCCCACATTAATGGCAAGGACTCCTTAACTTTTTTTATCTTTTTCTTTTTACAGTAGGAGGAGGAACTATGGAACCAGTACGCTGTTCCACTTCCTAGCCAGGAATGATGTCTGAACCCTGGTGAAGAGTGATGAAAGAAGTCAGTAAGTAGTTAAGTTGTCACCGACGTATACACAGCACAAATACACTAAAATTCTCCTACAATACCCCAGTTCCTCAAAACACAAAAACAATTAACAAATCAGAACAGTGTTGTTACAATACAGTGTCCCAAATACAGGTAAACACTTCCTGTGAAAAACAGTTGCCAGATGAAACATTTCCAATAAAATGGCAAACACCCCTAAAGTGTGGTACTCTCAGAGAGGCCTATTACATTTATTTTTCTCAAAAAAAAAAAACAAATGTGTAGAATCGATTCCTCAACAGGGACTTATTTGCCAGCAATGGAAGATAGGAGCTGGCCATCAAGGTTTACCTTTAAAACCGCAATTTACAGAAGGGCGAACAGCACATATCCGAAAAGCAGTTTGCAAGGTTTGCAAACGCCGAACAGAAAAAGATTTGAGTGTGCAATGAGTGAATGCACAGTGAGATTCGCTCATTGCACATTCGACATTCAGGGGTGGATTGCACTATAGTGGGGATCGGGAAATGGTTCCTTTCCCCACTGTAGTGCGATCTCAGAATTAGAATAATAAAGTAGGGGGGATGTGGTAGGTGCAGCCTCCCACATGGGGGGAGCAGGGGGCTTGCCCCCCTGCTTTACATTTTGTTTTTTTTTTTCTTCGACTTTCATGTTCGAAAAATATCGAATCCGCTGTGTGATTTGCTGTTTTTCAAACATGCAGGTTTGTCAACATTGTTAGTTTTGTGGTTTTGAGTCGCTCATATGAGCACTCAAACCAATGCAATTTGCGGTTTTAAAGGTAAACTGACCATCAATCCTTTGAAGCCCAGGAGGAGCACTGTCATGGGCTGCAAGAAAGGACTGAAGTATTTTGGCACTCAGACTGCTGTTTTCTCTACATATCAAATCAGGAATCAGACGTCTGGGTGCATGTGTGGGGAAAATGAAAGCTTTTGGAAGATTGTCTGGCCATTATAGCCTTTGGAAGATAAAACCCATATAGTTAAATGTTCTGTAGCAGTGATTTATAATGCACATCATACAAATTTAAGGGGACTGATGGAGGGAGCAGCTATTACAGCAGTGACCATTCAATCATCTGCTGTAATGGTAGGTTTATTTACACAACTGCTCTATGTTCATAATACTGCCCACTGCTGTAATAATGTTAGCTATATGGGTAGATTACCACAGCTTAAACTGACTGCAATGAGGAAAGATAAGGGTCCAGGAGACCCTGGAGAATGGTCCTAGTAACACCTACCCAAGATCTGGAGAAGTTATCTAGTTTCTAGTACTTTGTAAAGGTATGTACAAAGGATCAAGTTTCAAAGACGAAAATTAAGATCTGATGAAAGAGATACCTGTTTTCTAACAGGTGGGTTATATAATACCCCTTTCAAAAGCATTCTGAAATGAGAATGCATTGAAAGAAGGGAATTCATGGGGACTTGTTGAAATGGCCAACAAATGAACCTTGATGGAGGAATAAGACAGGCCAAAGGACAGTAACTCACACAAATATAGTACAACCAAGAAGCATTAGCTGTAGAAGGGTCCTGGTTCTTGTTTTGGTACCACTTAGAAAACTCTATTTGCTAAAATATGCTTTTCTAACAGCCATTATTTTTTTGCCTCTTTTAATACCTGCTGCACATCCTAAGGAAAAAAGGTGTCTAAAAGGTATTAAAACTTGATTATCTAGGTAGTTAGTTGAAGTTGTTTGGCACTGGGATGTCTTGTGTGAGAAGGTCTAGTATGTTAGGAAACTTGTGGTAATGGTCATTGGCCATTTCCAATAGAAGGGAGGAAGTACAGTTGTATAAACGTACCATAACAATAGATGTTTGAATTATCCCTGCTGCAGTAGCCTTAGCTTTATGGTTTATATCCTACAAAGGATATAACAGAAGAAAAGTTTCCAAAGTTTCAAGGTACCTTCCACATGCTAAAACAATTAGTCAGCTTGAGTTGACACAAGACAGACAGGTCTAGTCCCCAAGCACCCCTTCAGAGCTTTCATGGCAATGAGCTAATTCCATGATTAGGCCAGTACTAGAAGAATCACACACACACACACACACACACACACACACACACACACACACACACACACACACACACACACACACACACACACACACACACACACACACACTCAAATACACACATAGGGTCTATATTGATAAATCCTACATACATCTAAACTCATTTAATCTAAAACACAAAACACACACACAAAAAAAATGAAAAATGAAAAACAAAAAAGCATGTTTGCAGGAGGCCAACCCCATATACTCGTTGCTAATAATATATTACAGCTCCAAGGTAGAAGAAAACAGCAAACTGCCATAACCCACTGTGTGAGATCTCACAAAGAACACCCACATTTCAGCATACCTACAGCTGTGCAACATAATACTACACTAAAAATCACAAAACTAAAATGTACATGATCAAAAAATACATTATTCAATAAAATAAGCATTGGTGTAATACTAAAAATCCAAAGCCACATCAAATGTATTTAGAACAAATAAATTTAGACCAAATGCATGGAACCATATATATATATATATATATATATATATATATATATATATATATATATATATATATATATATATATATAAAACCTCACCCTGGCAACAAAATTATACAAAAGTAAGTGGCATGGAGAGAGGGAACACCTACTGCAGCCACTTTCATTTGAAAGTCTACTGTTATGGCAAGTTTACTTGCACAGTTATACTATGTGCTTCATTTAGATCACTGCAGTAGATTACCATAACTTACAATGACTAGGGAGAAGAAGGATGAGGATCCAAGACTGCTGGAGAATAGTCCTAGGAAAGCCTGTCCTAGACTAGAAGAATAAATCTAGTTTCTAGCAGTTTTTAAAAGAGTGCAAAAAAGCACAACAGAAACAATCTTCTCTACTTCTTACACACATTTTGAGTAGACTGCTTCTGGGAATCAGACAGAATATAAACTGCCATCTTAGATAAGGAAGGATCCTTAGCTGTTACAGGAATAGGAAATACCATGTGTTGAGCCTGAGACTGAGAAGGTCAGAGTGAGGTTGACTGGATGGGTGAGAAGAAGATCTGGCTGCAGATCTAAGAGCCAGGGCACTTTTTTTCAGGTGTGGCCTCAACAGGAAAACCAGATGTGTCAAAATCACAGGGGAACAGTGAGAATTACAGTAAATGTGTATCACAGTGCTTTCTGAAGAAACCTGGGAATGAGGAGAAGAGGTGGAAAGGCATAAATAAAGAGGAGGGTCACTGGCAGACTACAGAATTCAATAGCTAATGCCCCTCTAGGGGCAAGATGGTGAAGTAGCTGCTAAATTTTGTTTTGACAGAAGTGGCAAATATTTTGTAGCAGGGTTAGCCCCAATAGCTGAATATTTATTAAGCTACCCATGGGACCACTCATGAGGCATCAGGATAGATTTGCTAAGCTTGCCTGTTAGGCACTTGATTCTGCCTAGAATGTGTATTGCTTGCAGAAAGAGATGCAAATCCAATGTCCATAGCCACATGCTCATAGCCTCTATGCTAAGGGTGTAGGACCTGGTTCCTCCATATTTGTTAATGTACTATCTTCTTCTTCTTTCGGCTTTTCCCGGTTAGGGGTTGCCACAGTGGAACTCCAGTCCACTAATGACTGGCAGTAGCTTTTTACGGTGCCAAGATGTCAGCTCGACGCCCAACCTTCAATGAAGGCACGCCCATTCATGCATGTCTTTCGGAACGCCACTCGACCGCGGGGAGGACACTATACTACTGACATATTGCCCATTTGGAATGAGACCACCACCTGTAGGAGGAGGTCTTGGAATTCCTGCAATGCAAGCAGGTTTGCTCTCTTCTACAAAAGATTTATGTGATAGCTTGTTTGCTGGTTTTGCCCATACTCCTTAGACCATCTTCCCCTAGAAATGCCCCTCCACTCCAAATAGGAGCCATCTATGGTAACTATTGCTGCTTGGGGAGGTAAAATGAAGGGGTGGCCAAAGAGAAGATATGTCAAACCCAGCTACCAATTCAGATGTCTCTTGCATGATGGTGTTATACAGATTGGATAAGACAGATGGTCTGACAGCTGGGACCACTGCAAAAGAATTCTCATGTGAAGGTGGGCATGAAAGACCATTACCAGAGAAGCATCCATGATTCATAGCACTTTTTGAAATTAATGCTGCTAGTGGAGACTGTTGCTGCATTAGAAGAAGCACTATTGATCTAATAGTGTTCATATTTTTTGTTGAAAGACCTACAATGCAACTTATCATATTTATATAGCTGTGACGATTGGGGAGAGAGAGGTGAAGGCTGCCAGCCTAGTCAAATAGAATTTGATACATAATTCTATCAACTGTATAAATAAATGTAAAATACAGGCTTGTGTTTTAAAATGTAAGAAAACACTGCGAAATGTGGAACTGCAAAATATGTGACTACATTGCACTCTACTGACCCAAGTGAAGCATGTTGTACCCTTTCATGTTAGAATTTGGCCCAAGGGTGGCTGGATGAAAATTTCATGTCCATTGTTTTAAGGCTAAAGTTTATTACCAGAATTTAGATGTGGAAGGTGCTTTTATTGCTTTAGTTTCTGTTAGCATATACATGTGAAATGTCTTCTATTGTTGTAAGTTTCTGTGCAGGTGTTAGATTGCTAAATAATGCAGTTTGTGGTCTGAGAACTCAGACCAGGTGTTAAGATGATGCAATATGAATACTGGGAAAACCTAAGTGTCAAAAATGATGTAATTCTGGGAGGGCCTTAGAGACATGTTTGTTAGTAATGTTTAAATACTATTTCTCACAAGAGACCTGAAGCATTTTTGATCTGGACATCTAACTTATCAGCACTCTGCTTATGCTCACATCTAAGTTTTTAGCACTGAGATATCTTGTAGGAATAGTTAAAGCTAGTAAAGATTAACTGGGTATTTTTCTTTGAAACCAGACCTATTGTATTATTTTAAGTTTATGTGTGATCTGTGATCTCTTAGATATCTCTGTGGTGTAATAGATTTGTCTTGTGTTTTATTTATTTATTATTAAATATTTTTAAAACCTTCTACCTGTGGCTGGTTTGTGTAGAGATGAAGTATGCTTTAGAGTGCATTATATATTTATAGAGTTTACTGTCTAAGCCCCTCCAATAAGCCTTAGACTGTATAGTCACATTACCATTGGATATTAATATTGCACAGTAATAATTGGACACCCTTTTAAGGGCCTTTTAGTAGCTGATATTATTAACTGGGTGGTGGCAGTAATTATTACCGCATAGTCTGGGTAAAGGGGCACAGCTGAAGAATCTGTGTCAGCCTTTCCCAGGAGTCTGTGAAGTTGTATAAATACTTATCTCAAAGTGTGTGTGTGTTGTGTCAGCTACTTAGGCAGGGACACAAAGCACTGGTTGGACAGCAAGGGTACTAGAGGTTCTAGCTTGCCCAGTTAGGCTGAGATCTGGACCCTATAGCTGTGGCAGTGGGGAGTCTTATTGGGGACCTGGTGAACAAGGGAGCAGCCAGCCCCGACTGACTGTGATCTCTGTGTGCACTTAAGGGAAATTGTACTTTACTGTGTGTATTAGTTATCCTGTCCACCTCTAGAAGACGACCTGCCTGGTGTTAGTTTTGAGGATTGAGGTTCCTTGATTGCTGGGCCAGGGCATGGTTGTCACAATAGCAACCAATGAACTTTATGTTTTTTGTAAGATACAGTCATGATTTTTCAAGATTGACAGATATAGCTATGGATTTCCAGAGCTGTAAAGTGTAGTCTGTGGCTAAAAGTAAGGACTCTAAGCTCATTGCAGTAAGGAGCTAATAGTCCAGACAGAGAAGCATGCATATCGCTTTGAGTCACAGGTGGATTGCAACTATTGCCATAAAGGGCAGGACTGTGATTTGATACTGACTCACTCTCAGCCAGAAGCATAGATACCTCCTGGATTATTTTGCAAGTTTTATGTGGAAGCAAACATTCTGGTGGTCTGCAGAATGCATTCAGTCATCCTCATGAAGACATGGTAGGATCAATTGCACTGTGACCTTTCTAAATAGGATCTTTTGACAAAGCAGTTTATGCCTCCAAGGTTTGGGATTGGCCTGTGGTCCTTGTTTTTCTTGGGTATTAAAAAGAATCTAGAATAACTTTCTGACCATTTCTGTTCTGGTGGGACTTCTTGGATGGCTGTTTTTTGAAGGAGTAGTATAATTTCCTACTTGTCCACTTCATGCTGGTGGAGGGGGGGCAACTAAAAAAGGTAAAAATGGGGGGATGCAAGTGGAGGAAATGGAATAAAATGGAATTGTTTAGTCTCTGGATATAAATTCTCTCACCCATTGTCCTGCATGATGACCAACCATGCATTTGAGTGGAGAGAAAGATTTCCCTCAAATGCTATCAGAGATGGGCAGTCAAGCAAGCCTTCTGGGCTGCTTGTTCTGCCTTATAGAGAAGGGACTGTGAAAACCCTGATTTTGCAGACCACCTCAATCTCTTGGTCAGCATGCTGTAAAGAAACTGCCTTTGCTAATGCTGTTCCTGTCAAAGGTAGAATCAAAAACTTGATGGTGTGGTTTCCTAAACCAGAAAGAGATGGAGCCCTTCAAATTCCTACTGAAATGTTGCTGAGGTGTCTTGAATCTAACTCCCACAGCAGACATCGTCTTGTCTTCCTCTTCATTCCTGGACAACTACTTTTTCAGTTGAGGACCAAACAATAAGGTGCCATTAAGGAGGGCATTGGTGAAAGGTACTTTAAAATTGTCCATGAAATATCATAGGTGAAGCCACACATAGCAGTGCATCATTAAGACTAGTACCTACCATTCTCATTCTAACTGCCCCATTAGCAGCATTGTAGAGCAAACTCTAGGAGACGAGGTTAGTGATATTTAACATCATTGCCTGAATTGTCTCTAACTGCTTTTGAGAATCTTTTTGAAGAGGATTTTTCCAGGCATCCATGGCTTGATGAGCTAGACCCCTTTGAATGTGATTCACATGAGTCATATAGTTTAACGCTCTCAGGAAGTGCCCAAGATGTAGATTCACTTCCCTAATCTGTTTATCATCCTAGATTCTTTTAGGAGGATGGATAGTAAAAGACTCTTCTGAGAGCTCTTTCTTGGTGGCTGCTGCAATGGTCATGGACTCCACAAGAGCTTCCTTTGAACAAGCTACCTATTTAAAGGTGGCATAATATCTTGTCAGGCTTTCAGGGTATAGAATATATGGTGTCACATTCCTGTCATGCCTTGCTAGTGACCAAGTCCATAAGACTGTCCACAGGAGGGACCACCCAAAAGGTAGCAGTAGCAGAGCCACATGCCTCAAAGATCACTCCCTTGTCCTGAGGTGGTAGTTCAGTTAGCCAGGATCCCCTCTGTCTCATTAGTTCAAGGATCTTGCCAAATGTAGCATCTTCTGGAGGGGCTGTGGGGAACTCCTTCTATCCTCCAAGTTCACACCAGAGGTGAGAAACTCTGTTGGGGAGTACACGTGTCTCCTTCTACATGCTCTCTTCCTCAGGATCTCTGATTGTGAATGATCTGAGTCCTCAGAAGAGTCTGCTAGTACTGCAGATGTTTCTTTGAGGATATCTGATCTACTCTGTCCCTGGAAACTATGATATGAACATTTAGAAACCTGGACTCCTACCTGGACCTCGCAAAAGCCTTTGATACAGTACCCCACTCGGGCATTATAGATAAGCTCACCAGCTTAAACATAAACCTCTGTGTCACTAGATGGGCTGCAAACTGGCTCAAGGACATAACCCATATGGTTAGAATTGCTGGAGCCATGTCAGACTCCAAACCAGTTACAAGTGGCATCCCACAAGGCTCAGTCCTGGGACCTCTCTTGTTCGGTATATATTTCTCGCAGGTACAGGCCAACACGGAAGGACTGTGGCTGACCAAGTTCTCAGATGACTGCAAACTGGGTGCCATAATCGACTCTCCAGCCAACACAAGCATCCTACAAAAGGGCCTCATAGAAACAGACAACTGGTGCCAGAGCCATGGCCTCAAGCTAAACGCCAAAAAGTGTATAGTTATCCCCTTCGGCAAAAACAAAGTGCCCACAAATTACCACATAGATGGTAATCCATTAAGTATGGAAGAAGTAATTAGGGACCTGGGGACCCAAATTGATAGCAATCTCTCAATCGACAACCACGTGGCCAAAGTGGTTAGAAAATCATTTTATATAGCCCACCTAATCATGAAGGGATTCACATCTAGATCAGGGGAGGTCATTGTGCCTCTTTACTCATCCCTCATCAGGCCCATAATTGAGTACAATGCCCCTTTTGGGATGTACCTTACCAGACACCTGCAGCAACTGGAAAGACTCCAAAAGTACCTCACCAAGAGGATCAAAGGGCTCAAACAGATGCCATATGCTGCCTGGTTAAAGAAACTCCAGCTCTACTCAGTGGCATACTGCCTGCTCAGAGGCGATCTGTGCCTGACGTATAAAGCCATGTCCAACCCGGAATTAATGGACATGCTGCACCTCAGAAAATCCAAATCCCATTGAGCTACGCGCTCGAGAGACTTGAACCTCAACACTGAAATAAATAGGACATGCTGGAGGGACAGATTCATAACCCAGAGGCACCCTTCACTCTGGAATAAAATCCCAGTCCAGGTTAGGCAGAGTCCCTCATTGACTCTCTTCAAGAGGAATCTTGATGAGTGGATGGGAGATCGTAGATTTACTCCGGGTATCACTTCTGTGTCACTGTTAGACAGATGCACAGTATACTAACCTCGAAAAAGGGCATAGCAAAATTCATTTTAAAATAGGTGGCGAAAGCCAAACACACACTGGCTAGGCTTGTAAATGCCCTAGGGCAGATAGCCTAGTATGAACCTATGAACCTATATGTTGACATTTGACGATTGAGCCAGTACCAAAGGAAGCCCTGTGGCATGTCTCAGAAGAGAAGCTGTCATCCAGTCTATGGCTTCAAATGCCGATCCAGAATCAGTCGGCACCTGGGAGTCCAACTTCAGAACCAAGGCATTCTGTGCTGAAGCAGTGGTGGTTTGGCTTGAATGTCAAACCTCAAGTAACAAGGAACCAGAAGGGTCCAAACTGGAGACTGGAGCTGACAACACAAAAGACAATGATCCCAACAATGAGAATGGCCCCACACGAGTTGGAGCCAAAGACAGCATCAAAGCTTCAGCATTGAGCAGTCAGACCCAAGACTCAGTCAGTCCCGAGAGCCATGAGGTAGAATGAGCTAGATGTGAGTAAATCACAGCCAAATGACTTGAAGATATTAGCACAGAAGTTAATAGCTGTGAGAGGTAGGTCAGCTTCAAAACCACCTACACAGACACAGGTGTCAGGGAATGAGCTAGCAAAGGTGGGGTAGGACCAATCCAATCTGCCCTGGAGGAAAAAGATGATGGGATGATGCCCAAGTCAATCTGAGTCTTGAGAAAGGCCCTTCTGTAGTACTGTTAAAAGGCCTAAAAGACTGTATGGACAATGCTGAAGGAGGCCTCAGAGGGATGACTCTTGATAGCTCCCTTTTCGATCGGTGTCTGCTTGATAATGAAGAAGGAAGATGTTCACAGTTGTCTGGCAGGGAGATCTAGCTAACAACTAACAATAGAAGGAAATGGTTATTCATAAATATTTATCTATACACCTATACCTGTGTCTGTAAACATGTGTATATCACTGTCTATATCCTTATCTATATAAGGATATAGATGTATGATTATATTTTCTCTAGCTGACAAACACAAATTTCAGTGTCTCAAATGGATACCACAATATGTCAATAACACCAATACCATCATGCTACTATGCATGTGCTGAGAAACAACCTCAGCAAATGCAAAACAAAAAAAAATTAAGAACATCATTTTTTTGCAGTGGGAAAAGCACCCCCCCACCACACACACACACACACTCCCACAGTCTCCTGCTGAGGATATCTGACATTAAGCCAGTATACTAAAGCTTTTGAGTGTCTAACTCATGTACTCTTGTCCTAAGGAGGAAGATTGAAGCCTATAACCTCTTGGAAACAAATCAAGTAGCCAATGGCATCAGAAAAGGGAACAAAGGAGAGAGGCTCGCCATCATGACCAGAGGTATACAGAATACATTTTAAAAAATGGGGAAGGAGGGAGTGTTAATACTGCACAGTGGTATATTCAAGTATCTACTGCTATGGAAAGTTTACTTCCACAGGTGCACTATGTTTCTCATTAGATCACTGTTGCAGTAGAATAAAGCTATATAAGATGACGTGCAAACATAGACAATAAGTGTAGAAGAAGCAGGACTAGAGCCCAGAATACCCTGGAGAATAGAGCTAGAAAATCCTGTTCCGGCTCTAGAAAAGGAATCAGTGTCATAGTCATGTCTCTCAACCTCTTAACACAAAATATCTGGACAAAGCCAAACATAATAGGCGGTGAGAGATTGGCATAATGGTTGAGGTGTTTACCTTACAAGCGCACGGTTTGATTCTTCCATGGAGTAATTGGCTAGGCTTAAAATGGCCCACAAGGGCAATCAGCCTGATATCAGTCTCTAAACTTATAACAGGAGTCAAAGCAACAATAATAGGGACAAAGTTTAAATATCCCACTCATAAAAGTGGATAGTTGCTAGAATAAAAAGCTTTGTGTTACCATGCATTTTCTGAAGAATATGAAGCCTGACACTCCAACGCCTGTCATTTGGTGAATACAAAACAACACAAATTCTATGAAGAACAGACCAAAAATGGTAGGAAAAAATCTGGACATTCTGAAAAAATTTGGACAGTTGAGAGGTATGGTTGTAGTGTTTATTTAAAGTGTGCACGTATGACCAAGTTGCTGCCAACCGACTAGATCCAGAGTCATCCCCTTTCACAAAGGTAAAAAAGTAGTCACAGCTCTAGTAAAGTATGTCTTAACATTCTGAGGATGGATTTTCCCAAGATGGGAATAACAGAACTGAAACTTCCCGAAATATTTGGCCTTGTGCAGGTAGTATCTAATTTGCTTGTGGATATCCAGGGAATGCAGAATTCTCTTTCCCCTGGGTTCTAATTCAGACACAAAAATACTCCAGAAATTATTTTATTAATCACAGCAGCATTTCCCTCTTACTCTGAGTGTGAACTACCCATCCCACTGATGGTGCCATGACAAGACACACAGGTCAGTGTGATCCATGTGACCTGTGTCAGGGCTGCAGGTTCAGATCATTCAGGACTGAGAGCTCAGGTCAAGCTGAACAGTGGCAGTCCCAATTTCTCCCTTCTAAGCAATACTCTGAAGTACCAGATTTAATTCCTAATCATCCTACCTTTTCGATCCTCAATTAAGTTTGTGATATTCAGTTCTAGAAAGCAGAGATATAATGCTGTACAGAATGACAGCATTTCTCCTCTATGCTGTCTTTGCTTCTAATCTGAACTGTTGATTCCAAGCAAAATATCCATATGTTATCTTGCAGCTACAAGAGATCAGCAGTGCATAGTCAAAACAATGATCAGTGGGCATTACATACTTTTAAACACAGACTGGTTGTTGTATGCTGTAATCTCACCCTAAAGAGGAGCAGTAGCCCTTGCTATTGATACAGTTGCTGCAGATGACCTGGATGTGGGGTCTGTGCATGAAAGCCTGAGGTACCTGGTAAGGGAAGCTCACATTACATGCCATAGCCATTGAATGGCATATGTATGCATCTCATGTTAAATATACAGCTGGCAATGCTGAACATTTAATATGAAAACTGTTTATAGTTACAGCTACCTAATTTTGCATGCTACATATGTGGATATGCAGGTATAAGTGAAAGAACTGGGTATAGTGCCTATCTGTTACTGTACACTAAGGGGAAGGAACTCCCTGTTTGGTGTCAGCACTCGATCCTAACTAGGTTAAAGTGCTCATGACATACAAATTAATCACTGATGTGTTGAATGCTCATATATGATTAGAATTACTACTAGCACCCTGATGGCATGTGTACAGAGCACTGTACCTACTCCAAGCACCGTCATATGTATCTGTAATGCACCGCTGACAGGACAGGACCAACAGTGAATGCTCCACAATTTGTCTGTCACTGGCAATTAGCTTTATCCAGAAATAGTCATTCAGTATTTGCTGTCCATTCAGTCTAAACTAATGCACTCCATGATCATTTGCAGCCACCAGAAAGAACTACTCTCATTTCCTCATTGTAAATGTCCATTGTTTTCCTGAGTGTAGGAGAATTCTTTTGCTGAGTATAGGAGATTAATTTGCTGAGTGTAGTCAGAGTCTACCCTATGAAGCTCAGCCGGGAACTGCAAAACAGTGACTTTAAAAGCGAAACAGATGCAGTTACAATATGTAGCATGCTACAATCAGTGTCACAGTGCACATTATCATTCCAGGTAAGAATAGTGTGTATGACACCTCATAGCTGCACAATGATCTACATATCCAAGTTAATGACACATCTCTGCACATCTTCTTGAATGGCTGGCCATCCTATGTGAAAGATAAGGAAAGGTGCACCTTCATATCCATCAGTATTGTCTTGTGTTTCCTAAATCTCTTCACTTTCACCTTTATTCCTTTAGGATAATACGCAATGACACAAGGTCTAAAGTTAAAGCTATATGTCTAATGAACAACTGGATAAAATGAAAGACAATTCAGTTAACACATCAAGGACACTCAGCTAAGCTACAAAAAGTAGAAGTCTGTACAATATATCAGAGTAATTATCTCTGTTTAGGGTTCTCATTTAGAAGTGTAAGACCCAAAAATGCAAATAAAATGCACATCCAGTAAAAATAAATAAATAAATGATCCCAAAACTTGCTCTTGTACCCTTAAAGCATTTTTGTAGAAGGCAAAAACAACCTGCCCTCCACAGGCCTGCTATATATAGATACTAACTCTCAGACTGATGTGCTTTAGAGTAGAGAGATTACTCTTAGATGCCATGATCTTTGACTTAGTATCAATCTGTCTATATATATATATATATATATATATATATATATATACATATATATATATATATATATACATATATATATATATATATACATATATATATATATATATATATATATATATATATATATATATATATATATATATATATATATATATACATATACACAGACACACACACACACACACACACACACATATATATATATATATATATACGTGTGTGTAGTAAATATAAATATATATATATATATATATATATATATATGTATGTATGTATATATATATACATACTTCTGCACTGTCTGCCAGTGTTATTCACACATACAAGAATCTAGTTTCTGTAGTAGTTTTTTTGCATTTATGTATCTATCTATGTGTGTGTGTGTGTGTGTGTGTGTGTGTGTGTGTGTGTGTGTGTCTGTGTGTATATGTATGTGATGGGGGGGTGACTGAGCAGGCTATAGTCATTACAATAGCGATACTGCACAGGTATAGGCCATG
The DNA here is from genome assembly GCF_019279795.1 of Protopterus annectens. Classification (NCBI taxonomy): domain Eukaryota; kingdom Metazoa; phylum Chordata; order Ceratodontiformes; family Protopteridae; genus Protopterus; species Protopterus annectens. Next base: position 1,139,795,465 of record NC_056743.1, on the reverse strand, counting down.
GTGGTGGATGTTCCCTTTTCCATTAGCTATGACTAATATTACATATATACCAGGCATGCATTTCCAGGTTGGCATTTGGTCCTACATCACCACAGACTCTAGGTAGAGAGATGTACCTGTTTATTTATTTAATATTTGATCCAATGTTGTCTCTTCCATCTGTCTTCAATGAATGAGTACATCAGATCTGGCTGGGCCTAACTTCTGCCACTCTCAGACTTTGGATCCAAGGCTCATTCTCCTTCCCTTACCCATATTCCCCTCCTTGTCCTGAGTTACGTCAGATCTTAGTTGCTGCTTGATTGCTTTTGACACAGATCTCTAGGCTCAGTGCTTTGGGTGTCAGCTAAGTTCAATTTTCCATTTATTTTTACATTTTTGGAACAGTCTAAGTATTTTTTCTAGTTTTCAACCTATATCTAGCAACCAGAAAACAAATCTTTCTATCACTTCTTGGTGCCCTTTTTAGGTGTTGTCCTTTTCCTCTCACTTGTTGATATTTGTATAGAGATTTTTGACTTCTATTATCATGTAGAAATGTTGCTTATATTTACAGTTACTGTCTTCTTTATTTGTTGTTGTTTGTACATAGTCTTTTGGGACTTTGGGACTTTCATGTTGCTGTCAAGATGGCAGAGAAACCCTCTGCTTTCAAGTAGTGTATTGCTTGTGGGCACAAAATTCCTAATCAGCATGCTCACACAAAATGTATGTACTGCTTAGGGGCACCTTTATTAATGCCTCCTATGATGGGTCCACTTTGTTTGGCCAAACATTAGAGATGCTATCTAAAATCAAGCAGGAGGGTAAGACCTTGTCTGTTGTTTGAATCCATTTTTCTGCCCTCCAATGGACCTTCTCTAGAAACTAGAACAGTGGGAAGAAACTGATTCCACAAGTACCAAGGTTTTGCTGTGGATGATTCTAGTGATAGCCCCGCCCCAGAGTTAGATGGGGAAACTATCATAGTGGATGTTCCCCCATCAGCAGAGGTAGACTGAAATCAAGACTTTAGGTGTCTCTTCTCCAACAGACCTTTTCAGTGCTCTTGGATGGTTTCCTGACTGCTGCACACTGGTTGCAGTTGGGGTTGCTTGTCTCTGCACCCTGTAGCCTGGACATCCATCATTCAAGTTGGACCAGAGATTACAGTGGCAGATCCAAGAATTTGAAGAAGGCGGGGGGCACAGTCTGGAATGTACACCAGTGGGATGGGGGCTGTGGAAAGATAACCTTAAACTGCAATGACAACATGTATGAAAGACAGCGATGTAAATTCAGATGTGTATCATCGTGATGTGGCTGTGGTATATCATTGTGGTGTGGCTGTGGTAGTAGAGGAAGGTAATTCTTGCCCAGGACACAGCATATTTACAGGCAGTAGCAGCTGTTTTAAGGCATTCCTAGATTAGATATTTGGTTACTCATGCCAAGTCACAGTCCCCTTCAATGGCACAGCTCATAAATACATATATATATATTATGATAACCTAGCAATGAGTCCCACTGAAGTTGACATCACCACAGCAAGTACCATAGTAAATGTTAGTGGGGATTGCAAGTAAATACTGATTTCTGTGAAAACAATGAGGTTTAACTAATTAATAACAACACAGCAAGTAAATCCTAAAAAGCAAATACTCTGTTCAGCTACATGCAATAGAACACCTGATACATATATAATCTTACCTCTTCTTCAGAACCTGAGTCTAAAATTAATTGCCATTACTTTTATCTTCATTGCATTCAACTTGCAAACTGAGAACATACCAAACTGATCAAAAAACTGCATCAAAAACCTTTAATAAATCACCTGAATTTATCAGACAAATTATCAGCAAACAAAGAAATCTTTATTTTTGTATACCACACTGCACTATACCATACCATACCATACCATAGCATCATCATCATCATCACCCCCTTGTTTCCCATTTTCTACATGAGATTGGGGTGTTGTGTAAATTCATGACATCCCTCTTAATTCAGTGCCATTTTCCCATCTCCTTCAACAATCATGCCTGTCACAGGTCATTTTTCACACAGTCCATCCATCTCTTTGCTGGGTGCCCTCCTGTCCTCTTCTCTTGCCTTCATCTTGTCAGTCCCAAACCTTCTTTACCAGATTGTCTTCTGGTTTCCTGTACATGTGCCTGAATCACCATAATCTGTTTTCTTTTACCTTCTTTACAACTGGAGCTACTTTGGCTTCTGCTCCAATGCCCCTATTTCATCATCTGTCCCACAGTGTGCATTCAACCATTTGTTTCAGGCACTTTGTCTCCATCACCTGTAGCTTTCTTATCTACTCAAACCCACAAACCTAACATAAGTACCCTCATATCATCTCATACCTGGTACATTACATGTCCAATTTCCACTTCAAATCTTGGATACATTCATAGCAACACCCAGCAATGTTAGTTCAGTGGGTAGCCTTTGGCACAGAAGACTATTTTATTCCTACACCAGGCAGATCAATAACTGACACTGCAGTGCAGCATATGAGAGGTGCTGCACTCCTGAGTGCATCGCCCTTTGAATGAGATGTTAAATCAACGTCCTACCTGCTTGAGATGGTGGTAGCTCAGGTAGGTATAAAAGATCCCATGGCACCTTTAGGAAAGAGCAGGGGAAAGTTCCTGATGCCCTGACCAAATCTCCCCATATAGTGTAAATATTACCTTGGGACTCCCCTGAAAAGAGTAAGACTAACCTGGTCAACAAATGATAAATAAATAAAATAAAAAGAAATTCCAGTCTTTCACATACACTGTTATACTTTCAATATTTCAATAAAAACAATTATTTTCCTCATTGTGCCTCTTAAATCCTTTCAGTACAGCTCAAGGGTGCGGGTAAATTTAGACTTTGACTTTACATACTATATTATAAATTACACTAATATAGTCATCGATTCCTAGATAACACCCTTGTATATCCACTGTGATATCTTCTAATGTCACACACCAGTGGTTGCAAACCAGTAACATCACTCCCTCTGTACCTTGCACCATGAAAAGTACAAGCTACTCCCCAGGATCAACAGATCCATAACAGAACAGCATTCTCTTGTTCCCCTAGATTTGTCTCTTGCAGGGCTATAACAAAAGGCTCAAATGTCCTTATATAACCCAATGCTGTAAACCTTTTAAATGAATTAACGGTTCCTTTACTTTAAGACACAAATCCCATTCCCTGTTTATTTATAAAAAATCTTCATCATCCTCCCAGGTCCAGTGTAAATTCATAGATTTATTCACATAACTGCACAGCTTGACAGGAGTCACTGAGGGAGTAGAATCCAGCTGCTCCACTACACTATGCTATGGGATTATGAAACTAAGAAAATCTTATCTGCAGAGGGTGTTTTAGAAAGAGAAACCTCCAAGTAAGTGATGAACAATTAATCAGGGAATTGAGTCTGTAACTCATTTGGTGGAGCACTTTCCACCAGCAGAAGAAATTATTTTAGTTTAAAATGTTCTACTGTAATTTGTTAGTTCCAATCGCATTATAATCCTGCAACTCTGAATCTCAGCAGTGACTGCAACTTTAAGTAACTTTCAGTGGACAGAAGAGTGATGCGGCAAGACCTGTTTTGAAACTCCTTACCTCATTTCCTCAACACTAGTTGGGATCAGCAGACTGGTTGGAAGAGAGACAAAAAATCCATTATATTCTACATGCAAAAATCCCTTCAAATTTAAGTTCTTTTTTTTTTTTTTAATTCTCTCGCTGTCTCTCAAGTCTCATAGGTTCATAGGTTCATAAGTAGGTACTAGGCTATTGGCCTAGTACCTACGTAAGCCTAGCTAGCAAGGTTCCATAGCTTATGCCACCCAAGAAAGTTATTTTCCTGTGCCACTGTCCAGCAGAGACACAGAAGTGATCCCCGGGGTGTATTTCCTATTTCCCAACCACTCATCAAGATTTTTCTTGAAGAGTGCTAATGAAGAACTTTGCTTGACATAGATGGGTAGCTTGTTCCGGAGTATAGGAAGTCTCCGGGACAGGAATCTATCCCTCTAGCATGTCCTGTTTATTGTGATGACAAGGTTTAAGTCAATAGAGTGTGTAGCTCGGAGGGATTGGTTATTCATAACCAAGAGGATTACTGGCCTCAAACAGTTGACCTATGCAGCACGATTGAAAAAGCTAAGACTGTTCTCTGTTGCATACCGCTTTCTCAGAGGCGATCTCTGTCTAATGTATAGAGCCATGTCCAACCCAGAATTGTTGAACATGCTCCATCTTAGCAAAACCAAATCTACTTGAGCTACACGCTCTAGGGATATAAACCTCAACACAACAATGAATAGAACATGCTGGAGGGATAGATTCCCTTTGCAGAGACTTCCCTTACTATGGAACAGGGTCCCGATCTACATAAGACAGAGCCCCTCACTATCACTCTTCAAGAGGAACCTTGATGTGTAGATGGGTAACAGAAAGTTCACACCGGGAATCACACCAACAGCACTACTAGATAGGGGCCAGGGGTACTAGCTGCTAGTACAAGGGTCTAGGGAACTACTAAAGGGGCGGTGAATACCGCACAATGTGGCTGGGCTAATATATGCCTTCGGGCAGATAGCCCAGTACCACCCTATGAACCTATGAACCTATTAGGTGTAGCATGTCCAACAGCTCTGGGTTTGACATAGCTTTATATCTTAGGCAGAGATCACCTTGGAGTAGGCGATATGCTACGGAGTAAAGCTGGAGTTTTTTGAGGTAGTCAATGTAGGGCATTTATCTGCGGCCAGTAATCCTCTTTGTGAGGTACTTCTGTGGCCTTTCCAGCTGCTGCATATGTCTTGTAGGGTACATTCCAAATGGGGCGTTGTACTCTATAATGGGTCTAATGAGTGGCGAGTAGAGGGCAACAATGACCTCTTTTTTCCTGGATGAGAACCCTTTTATGATGAGGTGTGCCACGTAGATGGACTTCCTGACTACTGTGGTGATGTGACTATCAAAATAGAGACTACTGTCCACCTGAGTCCCAAGGTCTCTTATCACGCATTCGGTGTTAAGTAGATTGCTGCCTATGTGGTAGTTCATGGGTACAGAGTTTATACCAAAGGGGATGACACTGCACTTTTTGGCATTGAGCTTGAGGCCATGGCTCTGACACCAGGCATCTGTCTCAGTGAGGCCCTTCTGTAGTATGTCCACATCATTTGGGGACTTGACTATGTCTCCTAGTTTGCAGTCATCTGCGAACTTCGTTAGCCAGAGGCCTTCTGTATTAGCCTGTACTTCAGAGAAGTAGATACCAAACAGGAGAGGTCCCAGGACAGAACCCTGTGGTACTTCACTTGTCACTGCTTTGAGATCAGATTTGGAGTCTGCAACTTTTACAGTGTGGGTTCTGTCAGTGAGCCAGTTGGCAACCCATCTTGTGACGTAGGGATTTATACCTAGTTTAGTGAGTTTAACTATAATTCCAGAATGGGGGATGGTGTCAAAAGCCTTGGCGAGGTCAAGATAGGCTGTGTGAACCACCTTACCCTCATCCATGGCTTTGGTGACTGCCTCAAAGAAGTCAATCAGGTTCAGGAAGCATGATCTGCCTTTCACAAACCTTAACTGGGTGGGATCCAGAGTTTGGAGGTTACCAATGTCTTTGTTTATGAGTTCCATGATGATACGTTCCATGGCCTTGCAGACCAGGCTCGTCAGGCTAATAGGTCGATAGTTCCCGGGATCAGTGGTGGCTCCCCCTTTGTGGAGTGGGATAACTGTTGCTGTGCACCATTCAGTGGGCACAAAGCCTGATGCGAGGCTATTATTGAACATGGTGCTTAAATGGGGAGCCAGTTCATTCTGAAGTTCGTGTAAAATGCAGCCTGGGATGTTGTCCGGTCCCATGGATGCTGTGTTTTTGGCTTTAGAGAGTGCAGCTTTTACTTGCGTAGTTGTGATTACAGGGACTCTGCATTCTTCCTGTATAGATATGGGCCCTTTAGGGGGTGAGAGGGGGGTAAATTAGCACTGAACCTATCTGCCAGGATGTTGGCAATATCAGTTGGTTCTGTAATTTTCGTGCCTTTGTGCTGTAACTCAGAGCAGATCTGGGTGTTGCCATCTAGATTCTTGACATAGCTATAGAATGCTTTGTGGTTGTCCTTGGATTTAGTGGCAATTTTGTTTTCGTAGCTAGCTTTTGAGGATCTTATAAGGGATCTCAGCTTCTTACTGAGGCTGACCAGGGAGCTCCTCCACTCATGGGATTTTACTCTCTTTTTCAACAGTTTCTTCCTTCTGTTGTACAGTTTGTTTATGGCAGGGGACAACCAAATTGGCTTCCTTTTTTTGGAGGATAGCGTCTTGGTTCTGTTTGGGATAGCACGATCCATGCACTCATGTAAGTGCTTATAGAGTACATTTATGTAGGATTCAGCAGTTGTAACTGTATTGTCCATCTGCATGGGTGTCATGAAGTTCACCACTTCTGTCTTAAGAAGCATGAAGCTGGCTTTGGAGAAATGTTTTACTGTGGTTTCCTTAATGGGGAGTGGGGGCGGGATGTGGATATCAAGGATGATAAGCTTATGGTCGGATCGGACCAACGAGGAGTTGACTTCAGGTGTGGAACACCGGTCACTCATGTTGGTAATGACTAGGTCTAGGATATTGTTGCCCCTGGTGGGGGTGTGTATAAGTTGATCTAGGGCATTGGAGTTTATCAATTCCAGAAAGCGTTGAGCTAAGGAGTTGGTACACGAGCAGTTTTCACAGTTAATGGTAGGGTAGTTGAAGTCGCCCATTATCAGAGTGTTTGGTTGAACCCTAATATTTTCCAGTACATCAAGAAAAGAGAAGTGGGAATCCTGGGGCAAGGTGGGGGATCTGTAGCAAGCTACAGTTTGGATTGCAGTTTTGCCCAGAGTTAGTTGCACTTGGATAACCTCGGATGCATTATGCTGAGCAACTAGCCTGGAGGTGTGGATATCCTTAATGAATATGGACACACCTCCGCCTTTGGTGTTTCAGTCCAGGTTACATGGCCGAAAAGTGTGGTATGAGTTATAGCCTGGTAGTGCAGGGGTGCTCCCTGGAGCCTTGACCCAAGTCTCAGTCACTGCACAGATATCGATGTTCTCCATTTTAAAGAGTGCCTTGAGTGAGTGCATTTTGAGATTTAGACTTCTAGCATTGAGTAGCATTACCCTCAGTTTTTGCTGGCCTGTTCCTATTATGGTGGTGAATTTGTTATTTGAACCCTGCCTAAAAAAGGCACTATAGGGGCAGCAAGAGCCTTAGCCAGTATCCGGTATCCCAGGAGCGACAGGTGCAGGCCATCTGTGGCAAAGCATCGTGGTCTGTTGACCATGTCATCCCAAGCAGACAGATACTGGATCCCCTTAGAATGACACCAGAAGCTTAGCCAATTGTTGAAGTCAATCATTTTGTCCTTGTACTGCGGTATCATTCTGGGCAATGGCAGAATGCTACTCAGGGCTAGGGTCATACCTGCCTGGGGTACAAGATCGGAGAGCTCTTCCATGTCTCTTTTCATGTAGTCCAGGGAAGTACGTCTCAGGTCATTCACAACAACATGAACAATGACAGAGTCATATTTGTACTTGTTGTGGAGTGACCTGAGTGAGTGGGTTATGTGGCGGATCCTGGCACCCAACAGGCAGCTGACAGTAACCTTCTCCTTGTTAGTGTTAACAAAAAGGAGAGGTGCGCGCCCCTGTGCCAAGGCTGAAATCTGTCACTGGGCTATATGATTCCCCTTTTTTACCACCCTGTGTTCCAGAAAACTTCCTGAAGTGCCACTCAACCAATGCAAGGCAGCAGTGGAATAAATAAAACTGCTGCTAGACAAATGAGTCATACAGGAGGTCCCACAAGATCAACATGGATCTGGCATGTACAAAAGGTTATTTTTGGTGCCAGAGAAAAAGGGGAACATCAGGCCCATTCTGGACATCAGTTGCTTAAGCCAGTATGTAAGCCAGACAAAGCTCCAGAGAGTCATAGTTCAGTTCATCATACCACTGTTGAGGAAAGACAATTGGATGTGCTCAGTAGACTGCCTGGACTCATACTACCATATAAAAATGGGAGACACTCAAGGAGGATTTTCCGCTTTTTATAGGGTGTCAGTCTTTTCCAGTTCAGAGCCCTGCCCTGTGGTCTCACCACAAACTCTGGGTGTTCACCAAGTACATGGCAGTGGATGCAGCTCATCACAAATTGCAGGGGTTTTAAGCATTATCATACATGGGCCACTGACTCATAACCATCCCCACTAGGAACTCCTTGCTCCACCTTTGCTCCCAGTTAGGAATAACAGTCAATCAGTCCAAGTCAAATCTTCAGCCAGTTCAGATGATAGAGTTCATTGGAGTACATCTGGTCACCAAGTTACAGATAGCCAGATTACCAGAATTCAGGATTCTCACCTTCCAGCATCAGGCAATGGCTGTACTCTCCCATCAAAAACCACCAGCAAGATCTATTCTTCATCTTCTCAGTTCAGGGGAAGCCTTCATCAAACTAGACCCTCTGGGCAGATTTTACATAAGAGTGTCACTGTGAACCCTTGTGGTTCAGTGGTCAATGAGATGCTAGTCCCTGAACTTTCCAGTGTCCCTCACTCAGATTTGCAGTAACCATATCCATTGGTGGCTATGATCTTCGATAGTGTCTCAAGGACAGCCATTTGTTTTTTTTCCCAGGCCACAGTGACCACTGACACTTTCCAAATGGTGTGGAAGGACATTTTTTGGGATTGATGGTCCAGGGCACATGGTCTCTCACAAAGCCTGTATGCATATCAATATCCTGGAGTTGAGAGAAGTCCTTCTAGCATTCCAGGCCTTTCAGGATTCCCTTCCTATGGGTGTGATCACCATCCCAAAGGACAGTATGTCAGTAGTTTGATACATCAACAAACACAGAGGAACATGTGACAAGAGGCCATCAGGGTTTGGCAGTGGGAGATGTCTTACCAGAGTTTTCTGATACTAACGCACATACAATGGAAATCCAATGTCTTAGCGGACATCTTGAGTAGATCTTTTTTTCTACCTCATGAGTGATACCTTGACCAAGAAGTGGTGGAGCAGATCTTCATTTTCTAGGGCTGACCTTGCAGCAATCTGTTTGCCTCTCCTCCAACACCAAATGCAACAGGTACTTTGACCTGATCCCTCAAGAGCTAGAGTCCCCAAGGGACACTCTAGTCCACACTTGCCCTTCCTTATGTTTATCAACCCACTCCCCTCATAAAAGTTTTTGAAAAAAGCAATGTGGAGCAAGGTTATAGTGATCCTCATTGCTGCATTTTGGCATGAACAGGTGTGGTTTGCCTTCCTCTGATCTCATCTGATTCACCCTCCAGGGGACTGGACCTGGTTACATATCTTCTCTCTCACCCATCCAGGATGCTTCATTTTGACACTAAAGCCCTCAAGTTAACCTCATGATTTCACCAGTCGCTATGATGGTGAGGCAGTACAGACTTTCATATAAAGTAATATTCATTTTGACGTCTCTTAAAGACCCTTCACTAGGAAAGTTTACATGAATAAATAGAACAGATTTTCAAATTTGGGCTTGTGGTAGGAATATAGATTCCTTTTCAGCTCCTCTCCCCTGCTATTTTATATTTTTTGGACTGCCTTTTTCATGATGGAGGTAGTTACTCTCTTATGAAAATTGGCATCCATCTCCAGCTTCTGTCCTCCTCAACTTCCATCCCTCCTGCCTTATTCCATTTGTCATATTTCCTTGTTCTGGAGTGACTGCTAACACTAGGGAACATGTCCTTAATGCTCTGTCTAATGCCAAGAACACTGCATCAATGGGCCCAGACAATATCCCAGGATGGCTTTTAAATAGCATAAAAATGTCCTATCAGGCCCTCTGGAATTGCTATTTACCTGTAATCTCCAAATAGGCTTTGTGCCTCATAAATGGAGAACAGCAACAGTAATCCCTCTGCACAAAGGTGGGCCATCTACAGATCCTGGAAACTAGTGTCCTGTAAGTCTCACTAGTCTCATATGCAAAGCCATGGAAAGAATTATCATGGAAATGATCAATAATGACATAGGAAACCTCCAGACACTGGATCCAAACCAATATGGTTTCATAAAGGGCAGATTATGCCTAATCAATCTGGTGGACTTCTTTGAGAAGGTCACCAAAGCAACAGATGAGGGCAAAATTGTTCACACTGTCTACCTTGACCTGGCCAAGGCATTTGACACAATATTCCACTCTGGCATTGTTGACAAACTCAGTAGGTTAGGTACAAACTCTTATGTCACCCAGTGGATAGTCAGCTGGCACACAAACAGGACCCAGGAAGTTAGAATTGGGGAGTCCACCTATACAAATAGGCCAGTCAGAAATGGAGTCCTTCAGGGATCGATCAGGGGCCTCTCCTTTTTTGGAATTTACTTCTCTGAAGTCAAGACCAATGTCATTGGCCTCTGGCTGACTAAATGTGCATAGGATTGCAAATTAGGAGCTGTCACTGAATCCCCCACCAATGCTGATGTTCTCTAGAAAGGGCTGACAGAGACAAACAGCTAGTGTCAATTCCATGGACTAAAATTAAATGCCAAGAAATGCATAATAGTATTCAGGAAGGCATTCACCCCTGGTAACTATCATATTGGCAACATACCCCTAAGAGATGACACAGTAGTCAGGGACTTGGGGACACACATAGACAGTAATCTAGCATTTGACCATCTCCTGTCTAGAGTACTGAGGAAATCATTCTGTGGTGTGAAACTTATAAACAAAGGTATGGCATCTACGTCCAAGAAAGTCATCATTCCACTGTATTCAGCATTCATCAGACCTATCATATAGTACAATGCCCCTTTGGTATGTACCTAACCAGGCATATCCAACAATTGTATTGCCCCCAGAGGTTCCTCACTAAAAGAATGCAGGGCATTAGTAGCATGTCCTATACAGACCATCTCAAGGCCCTATCCCTGTATTCTGTCTCCTGCAGGCTGTTGAAGGGAGATCTATGTCTGGCATACAAGGCATTGTCAGACCCCACTCTGATGGACCTCCTGCATATCCACAAAACAAACTGCACCACAATTACTGGTTCTAAAGACTTAAGCCTTGCCTGTGATATAAACAGAATCTGCCAGAGAGACAGGTATGTGTGCCAGAGACTACCCCTTCTCTGGAACACACTCCCCATCCATATGAAGCAGAGTTCCTCCCTAGCCCATTTCAAGATTAACTTGGACAAATGGATGGGGAACAGGAAATTCATCCCTGGTGAAGCACCCCTGTCTCTAACAGACACAGGCAGCCTGTAAATGGTTAATTTCCCAAGCCCCTGCTTATACTTATCAAGGGTCCCAGCACTTGTCAGAGATTTGGGATGCATTGCTAGGCTTAAAAAGCCCCCTGTGGTCATTAGCCTAGTAAACACCTATGAACCTATGACTGTACTGACCTACTGACAGCCTGGTTATGTCCTTCTCATATACTGTATTTCAGGAAGTCTTTGGATTCTTTAGAATATATATTTCCTCTTGGAAAGGGTCTAAAGCTTCTTGTTAAAGGAAATGGGCAAACTCGATCTGAGGTAACTTAGTACAAGGAGGGTGTTATGAGTAAGGGGAGGAGCCTGAGTCTTGGATCTAAAGTATGAGAGTGGTCGAAGTCAGATCCTATCCGAAGTACCCATTTGTTGAGGAGGATGGTATCAGACAACACGGATCATTATTGTAATACATAGCTTTTGTTTAACTTTATAAGTGGACTGATTTGAGGACCCTTTTCAGACATGAACCAGGCTAAATAGGCAAATACAAAAGTACAACAAAATGTAAACCATGAAGATGGTGTCATCACTGTTTTGAATAATCTGGTGTTAGGCTATGCCACTGTGCCTGTATGATACTCAGCTACAGCACATGTATGTATCCCTTTATTTTGTTGACTGATTTATGCTTTCAGACACTTGCAGGCATACTGTTAGATGTCATGCTGAACATCCTCACATTTTTTGCCACATCAGGTTAATATCTACTTTTTAAAATGTCATATGTGCATGGTTGTATCTACAGCATTTATACACCTCTTTTGTTCAGTACCCTGTGATATATATGTTAGCAAATCATGGAATAAGGTTTGGTAAGAAATCTGCATACCTGAACTCATACAGGTATGCAGTGATGTATATCAGCACTGCACTGAGGCTGAGTCATTTAGGAAATATAGAGGGGCCAGGCTCTGGTCTGTGGTTTGGACCACGTATCAGTCTCATGCAAATTCAGTGTTTATGGATTGCCCATATTTTTACAGACATAAAGAAAATCAACCATTGGTTAGGAACAGTATCAGAAATTTACTTCAGCAGTTGATCATACAGATGAAAAAAACTGCTAACCAATGATATCTGAAAACTTCAACATGACTGATAAAGGAAGTCCCACCAATCTCTGCTAAGCTGTCTCCTTCTGCAAGAGAAGTAAGATAATTTTAGAAATATTTTAACTTCTCTGAAATTTAAAAACATATAATTATCTATTCTGAATTCTGCAGGAGATCAGAGACAACTGAATACTAAACATAAATGAATATTCATTCCACTCTTTCCTCTATAACTATATATTCTCAGTACAGATGACCTCAAGCAAGCAAATAAGTTTGTAGTTTGCCTTTGGTAAGTTTTGAAAAGTAAACTGTGATGAGGTTGTGATAGCTAAACTCAAACAAGAGGCAGACAATGATCTTAGTGCCACAGGCAGCTGAAGAGCATATTAATTATATTACATACAACTCTGCTAACAAAGCTCTGATTTTGGAAGAAATAAAAATACAGATATGATCCAGTACTTCAACAGGTCAGACCAATTAATGGCATGAATAGACTGCGGTTGAAAAGGGCTAATGTAGAATGCTGTTCTTAAAAAATATGCTCAAAAGGGAGTCATTGTAACTAGCAAAGAGAGTTTATTTGGGGGAGATTCACATTCGTTGTACAGTGGTGTTTGCAAGTATGTGTGCTACATAGTACAAACAAATGCCTTAGTAAGAAAAATACCCTAGTTTATTTTTATTGTCAGGTGCATGGAAACTATGATGGGAGGCTATGTAACTTGCCAGGCAAATGTACAGAAAAGGTCAAAATCACCTACCTAGATATCAGAGATGCCTGCACAACTGCCAGCAAAATTTAGTACAGATTTTTTACAGTCCCTTGCTTACTGCTGAATATTTGTTGGTCAGAAAGTTTAGTTGTGTAAGTAAACTTACTATTACAGTAGATGGTCTAATAGATTACTGTTGGAGGAGTGTAAGCTATTTGGGTTATATCCACCAAGGATAAAACCAACCTTTCCAGCTTTTCAAACATTGAGGGCAACTTCCATGTGTTCTAACTGCCAGGAACTTGAGCAGAGCTCCATATAAAAGGCAGTTAGAGCGCCAAAATCTTCAGACTTTTCTCTTCTCAAGAAGGAAGGCAATAACCCTTTTCTTGAAACTATGTTTGGTCAACATCAGTTTAGCCAACAAGATGTAGTTGACTAAGCAAATGGTCAATAGGTATTCCAGATCATTCCTCTGGGTTGGGGAATATGCCGTTTCCATGATATAGTGCAATCTCAAAGGTAGTTTATATAATTAGCAGGGGGGGTGGGAAACAGCCCTCCATGAGGAGTGCAGGTGGGCAAGCGTCTCTGCAAATTCTTTTTTTGGTTTTAATTTTGCATGCCCCTAGGTTATTGTTTGGTGTGTGCACAGTAGCATGTCAATGTTTTGAACATCAAGATTTTTTTTATTTAATTCAGAAGACCTATACATACATATATATGAGTGTGCATATGTGTGTGCGTGTGTATACATTTTTTTATAACCTCACCCTGACCATACAACACAACAGCTACAGAAAGGGGGCTGGTGGGAGGGGACGGCTACTGCAACAGAGATCCATTAGAACATTTACTGCCATATAAGTTTACTTCCACAAATGTACTATGTTCAAAATTAGTACACTGTTGCTGTATCCTAAGATATTTGGTTAGATTATCATAGCTTAGATAAAATAAAGAGAGGAGAAAGAAATTAAGAATCCAGAAACTTCTGGTGAATGATCCTAGCAAAGCCAGTTTTGGACCTGGAAAAGGAATCCAGGTTATAATGTTTTGTAAAAGTATGTACAGAAGACCAAGTTGCTGCCTCTAGAAAACTTATACAGTCCACCCCTTTCCAAAAACTCACATAAGAATCCAAATCCGTAGTGGAATGGGCCCTAACCTTGCCTGGACGTAGCTTGTTATGGTGTGACTATCAAAAAGAAATATCATGAAACAACTATATTGAAATTGTATTTCACCCCTATAAACGGGTCCCCTTCAAAATCCTGAAAGCTCAAAATCCTGAATCTCAAAATCCCGAACACAAAATCCTGAAAGCTCAAAATCCTGAAAACTCATAATACTGAATCTCATAATACTGAAAAACATACAGGACACCAACACTGATGTGTGATTGTGCGGACATTCGGGTTAGGGAGCAGGTCAGGTAAGTGTGCGATTGTGATGGACGTTAGGGTTAGGGGCGGGTTAAGTGAGTTAGGGTTAGGGTGCGGGTGAGGTGAGTGTGCGATAGTGACAGAATTTGGGGTTAGGGGCGGGTTAAGTGAGTTAGGGTTAGGGCACAGATGAGGTGAGTGTGCGATAGTGACGGACCTTAGGGTTAGGGTCTGGGTTAGGATAAGTGGATAGATAGTAGTGTATGTGCAGTGTAGTGTAGCTGCAATACAGTCAGTGTTGGTGTCCTGTATGTTTTTCAGTATTATGAGATTCAGTATTATGAGTTTTCAGGATTTTGAGCTTTCAGGATTTTGTGTTCGGGATTTTGAGATTCAGGATTTTGAGCTTTCAGGATTTTGAAGGGGACCCCTATAAACACACTTCTCACACCTCTCAACTGTACAGATTTTCGCAGAATATCCAGATTTTGCCTCATATTTTAATTACATTTTTCATAAAATTGTGTTTTCTGGCAAATTAGTAGCAAATCATTGAACACTAAAGATAGAAAATAATGACAGACACTTTATTTTCAGACTTTATACCCTTCAGAAAATTCATGCTAATGCAAAACCAGTTATTCTATAAACTTTCTAAGTTTGTAAGAACAGTATTTAAAAATTGATCCTATTTGGTGGTGCTGCGGTAGTGTTGTCGCCTCACAGTAAGACGCTGTCCGGTTCGATTCTCAGCTAGAGTGTCTTCTGCGTGGAGACATGCGTGAATGGGCATACCTTCGTTGAAGGTTGTGCGTCAGGCCTGGCAAGCCGGTACGTAAAAATCAACTGCCAATCATTAGCGGACCAGAGTTCTGCTATGGCGACCCCTAACCGGGAAAAGCCAAAAGACACAAAAAATTTTTAGTCCTTTTTCCCACTTTTATTTATCTCTTTATCCAAATTTCTTCCTCTAAGAGGTTGAAAGGTATGACACTTCCCTACACCAGATCTGAAATATCCATTGTGTCAGACTGAAGAGAAAGCAGGAGTGAGAATGGAAGACCTGGATTTTGAGGGGTTCCTTTTATAACGACGAAAACACATTTTGTCGAATGCATTTTCATCAAACCCTAAACAGCGAACAGGCAAAACAGCAAAGCGGCTGTTCAGAGAATTCTTTCCCTGGGAAAGAAGTCACTTGGCCGCTTCATTACTTTGCCATGTTCTGCACAGTGTGGTCTCAGAGATTCCCTTATCCAGTATTGCTCCCAAACATAAATGTCCAACAGTTACTGACCTTAAGGTTAGGGTGCAGGTTAAGGTAAGTGCATATATGTTTTAAACTGTTTACTTTTTTTGTGTTAGATGTACGGTTGTGTTAAGTGTATATGTGTTTTCAGCTGTTTACTTTTTTTTGAGGGGGGGTTAGAATTAGGGTTAAGGTAAGTGTGTATGTGTTTGGAACTGTTTAGTGTTTTTTTTTTTTTTGGTTGGAACAGCGATTTCTTTCCCTAGTAAAGAAATTGCTGTTCTGAGGTGTCAGTATTTTCAGCTTTCGCTGAAATAGGGTCGATTAAACATCGTTCATTATTTTAAGTGTTCAATGTTGTAATATAGACTCATTTTGAGAGAAATGGTCTACCCACCATATGACTTCCCTTCTTAAAACCCCTAGAACTGGGGTCTGAAAAGATAACGGGTGTAGATGCTGAGTTCAGCAGACCTGAGGTACCACTGAATTTTTCTCATGTGAAGTCTGATCTTGGGTATCATAAGAATCATAGTAGCATTGTACTCTAAAATTCGGAGAAATTCAGTGGTGCAGATCGGATTTTGATTGGAAAAACTCAGGAAGAGCTTTTGAAATGTCTCTACTATGTCTGAAGGAAGAAAGGTGCTTCCCAGGAAAAATCTATCAGACACCACAGGAAAACTTTTCTGTGAAAAGGAATGAGAGAATTCTGAAAGTTCTCTTGAAAATTCAGACTGAGTAGAATACTCTGAAGACTTGCTAAGGAATACTGACAACTGGAAAAAAGAGTGGTAAGTGGAAACCCCCTTTCAAAAAATGTTTGAGTTGGGAATGGGAAGACAGGGGGGATCCAAGGGGAGAAAATCAGAAATGGTTCATCCTGATGGAAGAGCAATATAGGCAGCTGTGAACACCTTAAAGTCTACAATAAGCAATTAGTGGGCCCAGACACTTTGTAATTATGCTTGGGGAAGTAGATACTCCAACGAATATGGCCTTTTGTTTCTTTTTGGTTTATCACTTTAATTCTTAAACTCCTTTAGCAAGAGGTCTTCTTGTCACCTTGTTGTTGTCACCTTGGTGTTGAATGACCTTTAGTGAAGAGAATATTATTACTCCTTGATGTTTGTCTGGAGTCAGGCTAGGGCAAGTATTCAGAGTCAGTTATGTAAATGCACTGATGCTATCCGTGATGTACGTGGACAAGCACAGCTGAGCTGCGATTCAATAAGGCCATCTATGCCAATGTGCGATGACTTCAAATGTGCAAATAATGAAATGGAAATGAGGAGTGATGTAAATCTGCATATGCTAATGAAGTATATATATTACACCATTTGTAATTCATAGTCAGATGTTCCCTCTTTTCTGTTCTGGTCATAGAAGCGCTATATAAATAGAAGCCTCACCAAATCTATCAGAGTTGCAGTCAGTGAAAATGCTGTCACTTGCTGCTAGTTTTGCTGTTTCCAGGTAAGAGTTGCTTTTCTTGGCTGGGCCAAAATCGTTTGTGCCCAGCAGTGCTCGCTGGCAAAGAAGGTGAAATATAAGCAAAAGATTACTCATTATAACTTTGATAACCAGGAAATCCTTGATAGGTTCACAGTTGACAAGGATATTTAAAGTCGTATTAAGGGGGTATGTTTGATCCCCATAGGTACACTTGAGGAATGCGTGGACTGCCTGTCCCTATGGGCACTAGAATATGTATAGCCCTCGCTGTACTTGCTATGGGTCCTTCCAGAGATAGACTGGGGACATGTTGAGGATCTCACAAGCTTCTGCCTTGAGGATACTACAGCAGTGTACTTTTGGCACCTATGATTCAGTATATAGATTTTTCCAGTGTCACCTCAGGACCAGGTCAGGATTATGTATGCCTTATATGCCTTTTATGGGTGGCACTTTTCCCTGAGGTACTCTGTGTGACACATTGCACCCATGTTGCAATTAGGGACCCTCCTGGTCCACAAGGGGAGCATTACAGCAGTAGGAAGGGTTGCTATTCCATCAATTGGCAGGTAGTGTGTGATGCATAAGGTTGCATCACCAACATCTCTGCCAGCATCCTGGCAGTCACATGATTCCTTTATCTAGCACACTAGCACACTGTACCGCCTCTTCCTACATGTTATGATGCCCAGTAGTCATCTTGTAGGTAAGAGGAAATTTATATATATATATATATATATATATATATATATATATATATATATATATATATATATATTGTATTTATGTAGCTATTTATGATGAAATGTATTGCGGAATACAATTTTTAGTCTCCCCTCCTTCTCTCTCTTTCTCTCTCTCTCTCTTTTTCGTCTGATGTTGGTTATTCACTGGAGCCATGGCTCATGATGCCAGTGAGAAATCCAAGTGGGGCTACAGAGGAGACATATAACACATCCCTGTTCCAGTCATGTATTGTCATCGAGACGGTCTTTGGCCTCATGAAGAACCTTTTTCAGTTGCCTGGTTGAGTCTCGGAGTGCCATTAAGTATGATCCATCTACTGCATGCAGAATGTTTTCCTGCATGTTGCATTCTGCATAACATGATCATTCACTGGTCTGGTGAAGAAGTGACCCATGCTGTCACTGAAGCTCCCAGGTCCAGTGCCACTACAACTAATGATGGCCAGCGGATAGCAGTAGTAAGGGGCCCCATGCATCAGGCTCGTGCATGGCATGTGGCTGCACAGGTAAAGAGGTGGTGTCTAGTACAACTATGGACCATAACATTCAGGTTAGTATTTCCTTCACTGTAAAAAATACATGCAGTACAAGTGATACATGCAGTGACATCTATGGGCTATGCTGTGTGGTGCACGGTCTAGTGTCAGTGTTCATCATTCTCTCTCATCTTAAAATATTATTTTTATTATCTGATAAAATAATACTCATGTTATCGCCTTGCCTGAGTGCTCACTGACTTCTGTTCAGTGATGTTGTATGCCATCATATAAAAAAAAATTCACATTTCATGAATAAGTTCTACTTTAATGATTGCTTAATTATTGAAAGCAATAAATATTGTTAACAGTGAAATACTTATTGAGTTATCACATCGCAAATGTAAGGAAATGGCTTATACTGCTTTTATTATATTATGCCATCTCTTTTTAGATTATTCTGTTGTACTGCAATTCAGATTAATTTATACTGTCATACACAATAAATTCTACCTACATAAACATAACAAATCTATCATCATCTGCACATTGAAGAGGATGAAGTGGCCTCAATTTAAGTTTACATAGCACAATGCTCATTTTAATGTGGCATTTGCTTATATTTCTCCTGAAAATGTTTGTGTGTTACTACTTTTATGTCATGTGTAACTGGGCCAGCTGAAGAAATGGTAATCCATGTTGCATTTTTGTCTTTCATTGATTGTGTATATATTAGTTTTGCAGGGATGAAATGCAAATATTTGCAACCACACCAAAAAAAAAATCCAATTAAACAGACAGCTGTGTCTTTGAAGCTGATTCACAGTAGCTCAAGATCAAATGAGTCATGCACATCTCCTATAGATAGGCTAGGTGAAGCTCCAAATTATTTTGAGGCGGGGCTACCATGAGAACGGTAAGGTGAGTTGGTTTGATGTCATGACCTACTTGATGCACATGATCTTGCTGTCACTGACCTGACAGTGCTGCATGACCATGATCACGACCTTGAATGTCAACACTAACATGGCCTGCATGAAATATGTTGTGCTTGTTCACCTTGACTAGTCACATTACTGTCCTGAGAAGTAATGGTATTATCATGTCATCTCCCCTCACATGTATGGACTGTTGCCCATCCTCTGCCCCTTGCAAAACTGACTCCAGCTTGACTCTGGCTTGTCCTAACTAGTGATCGAATGGAGGAGGCCACTGATGCTTGGTGCACCACCATACTATGTATTACTGTTATCATGGCATTATCCCTACTCTCTGCCAATTTGAGGTAGTGTTGGAAATCATCATGCATACCCTGGAGGGCTGTGACCATTTCCAGCTGACTCTCTGTGGCAATGGTCTGATCCTTAACAATATCACAGCACAGTTCATGTTGAGCAACCAATGTTTATGTGTTTCCTGGGTAGCTGTAAGGAATTCCTGTGCCTGTCTTTCCTTTGTAAAGGTGTCCCTGTGGACACTGTTACCTCTAAATACCTGCAATCATCCTCAAACCTCTGGGCTTGGAGATACTAGTGTTGAGGTGCCGAGGTATTCCACTTCTACAAGGATGAGAGGGATGTCAGCTATTTCTGTTTGTGCTTGACTTTGTGTTGCATAGTCACTTTCTGCCAAATTACTAACATGATGCGGAATAAGAGATCCTGCTATGAAACTTGAGGACTGCCTCCTACTTTCCTGAGGCTGCCTCATAAATATAACTATGTTATCAGCAGCAGCAGCAGTAGCACCCATTCTGCTGCTGATATCATCCACATTTATCGGTATAGTTGAACTGTTTCTGATGCTGACTCTGTAAAAATGATTTGAAAACATTAATAATAATGGAATAGCATGCAGTAATATATGCTTGATTTGAAAACATTAATAATAATGGAATAGCATGCAGTAATATATGCTTGATTTGAAAACATTAATAATAATGGAATAGCATGCAGTAATATATGCTTGATTTGAAAACATTAATAATAATGGAATAGCATGCAGTAATATATGCTTGATTTGAAAACATTAATAATAATGGAATAGCATGCAGTAATATATGCTTGATTTGAAAACATTAATAATAATGGAATAGCATGCAGTAATATATGCTTGATTTGAAAACATTATTTGGGGTTGGGAGGGTGGCCTAATGGTTAAGGTGTTTGCCTTACAAACACAAGCTACAGGGTTTGAATCTCACAGGGGATAATTGACTAGGCTTAAAATGGCTCACAAGGACAGTTAGCCTAGTACTAACCTATGAACCTATGAACCTATTAATAATAATGGAATAGCATGCAGTAATATATGCTTGATTTGAAAACATTAATAATAATGGAATAGCATGCAGTAATATATGCTTGATTTGAAAACATTAATAATAATGGAATAGCATGCAGTAATATATGCTTGATTTGAAAACATTAATAATAATGGAATAGCATGCAGTAATATATGCTTGATTTGAAAACATTAATAATAATGGAATAGCATGCAGTAATATATGCTTGATTTGAAAACATTACTAATAATGGAATAGCATGCAGTAATATATGCTTGATTTGAAAACATTACTAATAATGGAATAGCATGCAGTAATATATGCTTGATTTGAAAACATTAATAATAATGGAATAGCATGCAGTAATATATGCTTGATTTGAAAACATT
Organism: Protopterus annectens; assembly: GCF_019279795.1. Classification (NCBI taxonomy): domain Eukaryota; kingdom Metazoa; phylum Chordata; order Ceratodontiformes; family Protopteridae; genus Protopterus; species Protopterus annectens. The sequence continues at coordinate 1,139,774,381 of NC_056743.1, read as the reverse complement.
AATAATAATGGAATAGCATGCAGTAATATATGCTTGATTTGAAAACATTAATAATAATGGAATAGCATGCAGTAATATATGCTTGATTTGAAAACATTAATAATAATGGAATAGCATGCAGTAATATATGCTTGATTTGAAAACATTAATAATAATGGAATAGCATGCAGTAATATATGCTTGATTTGAAAACATTAATAATAATGGAATAGCATGCAGTAATATATGCTTGATTTGAAAACATTAATAATAATGGAATAGCATGCAGTAATATATGCTTGATTTGAAAACATTAATAATAATGGAATAGCATGCAGTAATATATGCTTGATTTGAAAACATTACTAATAATGGAATAGCATGCAGTAATATATGCTTGATTTGAAAACATTACTAATAATGGAATAGCATGCAGTAATATATGCTTGATTTGAAAACATTACTAATAATGGAATAGCATGCAGTAATATATGCTTGATTTGAAAACATTACTAATAATGGAATAGCATGCAGTAATATATGCTTGATTTGAAAACATTACTAATAATGGAATAGCATGCAGTAATATATGCTTGATTTGAAAACATTACTAATAATGGAATAGCATGCAGTAATATATGCTTGATTTGAAAACATTAACAATAATGGAATAGCATGCAGTAATATATGCTTGATTTGAAAACATTACTAATAATGGAATAGCATGCAGTAATATATGCTTGATTTGAAAACATTAACAATAATGGAATAGCATGCAGTAATATATGCTTGATTTGAAAACATTAATAATAATGGAATAGCATGCAGTAATATATGCTTGATTTGAAAACATTACTAATAATGGAATAGCATGCAGTAATATATGCTTGATTTGAAAACATTACTAATAATGGAATAGCATGCAGTAATATATGCTTGATTTGAAAACATTAATAATAATGGAATAGCATGCAGTAATATATGCTTGATTTGAAAACATTAATAATAATGGAATAGCATGCAGTAATATATGCTTGATTTGAAAACATTAATAATAATGGAATAGCATGCAGTAATATATGCTTGATTTGAAAACATTAATAATAATGGAATAGCATGCAGTAATATATGCTTGATTTGAAAACATTACTAATAATGGAATAGCATGCAGTAATATATGCTTGATTTGAAAACATTACTAATAATGGAATAGCATGCAGTAATATATGCTTGATTTGAAAACATTAGTAATAATGGAATAGCATGCAGTAATATATGCTTGATTTGAAAACATTACTAATAATGGAATAGCATGCAGTAATATATGCTTGATTTGAAAACATTACTAATAATGGAATAGCATGCAGTAATATATGCTTGATTTGAAAACATTAACAATAATGGAATAGCATGCAGTAATATATGCTTGATTTGAAAACATTACTAATAATGGAATAGCATGCAGTAATATATGCTTGATTTGAAAACATTAATAATAATGGAATAGCATGCAGTAATATATGCTTGATTTGAAAACATTAATAATAATGGAATACCATGCAGTAATATATGCTTGATTTGAAAACATTAATAATAATGGAATAGCATGCAGTAATATATGCTTGATTTGAAAACATTAATAATAATGGAATACCATGCAGTAATATATGCTTGATTTGAAAACATTACTAATAATGGAATAGCATGCAGTAATATATGCTTGATTTGAAAACATTAATAATAATGGAATAGCATGCAGTAATATATGCTTGATTTGAAAACATTAATAATAATGGAATAGCATGCAGTAATATATGCTTGATTTGAAAACATTACTAATAATGGAATAGCATGCAGTAATATATGCTTGATTTGAAAACATTACTAATAATGGAATAGCATGCAGTAATATATGCTTGATTTGAAAACATTAATAATAATGGAATAGCATGCAGTAATATATGCTTGATTTGAAAACATTACTAATAATGGAATAGCATGCAGTAATATATGCTTGATTTGAAAACATTAATAATAATGGAATAGCATGCAGTAATATATGCTTGATTTGAAAACATTAATAATAATGGAATAGCATGCAGTAATATATGCTTGATTTGAAAACATTACTAATAATGGAATAGCATGCAGTAATATATGCTTGATTTGAAAACATTACTAATAATGGAATAGCATGCAGTAATATATGCTTGATTTGAAAACATTAACAATAATGGAATAGCATGCAGTAATATATGCTTGATTTGAAAACATTACTAATAATGGAATAGCATGCAGTAATATATGCTTGATTTGAAAACATTACTAATAATGGAATAGCATGCAGTAATATATGCTTGATTTGAAAACATTAATAATAATGGAATAGCATGCAGTAATATATGCTTGATTTGAAAACATTAATAATAATGGAATAGCATGCAGTAATATATGCTTACAAGGGGATGAGTGGGACACTTGCCATGCACACTGCCTTCATTTCCATTCTTATTTCCATCCCTTCCAGGTGCACAAGGTTCACCTAATGATAATTGTGATGTGTTTAATTACACCAGTCCTTGTCAGCATTCAGTTCTGTCTATATAAGAGTATGTTTCTGATTTTCAACAAACTTTCATGACTAGATAACGCTGCTGCTCCAGACATTTGGAAGACGGAGAAGTGTACACACCACCTCTACATATTCTTGTTCCACCTTCTTCTGTATCATAGTCATTCCCATGGATGGATAGAAGGTATTCTTCTTCTTCTGGTGTTATTTGAATACGTTTTGGTGCCCCTCGTAGTGGTATGGGAAATTGCATTCTGCCTGGCCTTGCTTCTAGCAAGTTCTACCATATCATTTGCCCTTTTCTTGCACTGTACCCATGAGCAATTTCTGCCACCCACTGCATTCATTTCAACAAATACTTGACTCCAGACCTTGTTCCTCTCAGCATGTATGGGGGCCCTCTTTACCAAAAAGAAGTTTCCCATGTGTCCTATGTGCTGCCAAGAGGACATGATTTTCCTCATGGCTGAAGTTATCCTTTCTCTATTTTGATCCCACATTTTCCATCAGTACTCCATGTGAGAAAAAGGCCACAGTCAGAAAGTGTGACAATACTGTTTTGAAGTAATCAACTTTTAAGTACAAAACAGTGGCCAAGTATTCCTGCTACCCACAGTAAATAAAAATGTTACTTACTAAAAAAAATACAGCTACATAAATGTCAATATAGCCATGGAAAATTGTTATATATTACTTACAGTTCATTCAAGTAATGAATGCAATCACTTTTTTTCATCAAAAACTTCCATGCCTTACGCTCTGCCATACTGCCATTTTTATTTATCAGTCATGCCAAAAATCCCAATTCATCACACATGCCTGTTGATATCCTTAGCACTGCAGAACTTCAGTAGTAAATTATTGCATTTATAGCCACATATGCACAATCAATAAATTATACAACAGTTATTGCCATTTTCTGTCATCAGTAATCCTTTCCTCTGCTGCTGCCATGAAATCCAAACATCAAAATGACACAAATGTGCACATCATACATGCAAATTCATTTAAAAATGACGCTTAGTTCAAAAATGACATATTTTTAAGTGTTTCTTACTAAATTATGACATTTTTAAAAATATTTCCTTACTGTATTCAGTCTGCAGTTTCCTAATGTATTTGCCATCTACCTCAGTTATTGGTGAATTAATATACTGCTGCTCAGCTTATTGGCAAAAATTCAGGGCCATTTACACTCATTATATGCAAATCAGGCTAATTTACATCCATCTCTGTGAATCATAGTACTACTCAAATGTGTCCCAAGATGTATCTGTGAATGTCAGCTTTTTGCCGATCATGAAAGCAAGGATAAAGTAACAAGAACACATATCAGACTGACATGGACATACCGCAGATAGCTCTAAAGTCCAGAGCACTGCTGCAGCTGTCCCAGGCTTGCCGTGGGAATGCATGAATGGCCCTAGACTATCCAGAATCAGAATATAGTTAAAAATAAAGAAACAAAATGGAGTTATCTGAATGTTAAGTTGGAAGCAATTTGAAGTGTAATCCTTGCCCATCCAACATTGTGTGGCATACCCTAGCACCTCAAATAAATCATAATTTCCTAAAACGTAAACATCAAACACATAGTAACATTTATTTCTAGCCCCTCAAAAATGAAAAGTAAAAAATATATACAGAAAAAAACTTAAAAGAAAAATTCTATTTGCAAACATTGTTCTAACCCAATGGGAGAAAACTTGTATTTTCACATCAGGTTTTAAAGAAGAGTGGTATGGTAGATTTTTAAATGATATAGTAATTTTTTTGGAAAGGAAGTGAGTCAAGATTATTGGATTACTATGAATATGGATTATGAGAAAGTTAATTAGCTTGATGTCACTATTCTTAAGGATAGGACCAATAAGAAATTTGTGTCTACATTATATAGGAAACCAACATATTCAAATACTTTGTTACATTTCAGTAGTTGCCATCCCTTACATCAAAAGAATGTGCTGGTTAAGGGCCATTATGTTCGGTTAGCCAGAATGGTGTCTGATAACAATTTATTTTTTGAACAATGTGACATCTTGACAAGTATGTTAGGAAGAAGAGGTTATTCAGAGACATTTGTAGACAAGATTCTTTGGGAAGTAAAAAGAAAAAGAAGTGATGGTATTTCTGTACCAGTTATCAGCACCTTTCTGGCTAGTACTGAATTAAGTAATGTGTCTGACATTAAAGTTAAAGATGATAGGAGTAGGTCATGCGTTCAATAAAGATTTTTATTTCATCAGTTGTATAATAAGGAGAAACTGGGATCTTTTTAGAAGTGATCCAGATATATAAAAATTGTTGGAGAAAAAGTAAGGATTGTGTATAAAAAAGAAAGTAGCTTCAAGCAGTTGCTTGAAAGGGCGGAAAATAATAGAAACCAGATGGAAAAATGTCTAAGTGTGGAGCATGTGCCCAATGTTGTAACATTTTGGTATGTAAGAAAATAAATCTTGGGGGACATTTGATGTTAAATGTCCCCGGAAGGTTCTACTGTTATTCAAAGGAGTGGTATATGCTGCTTTATGTCAGACATGAGATTGTTTCTATATAGGAAAAACTGTAAGGGCTCTTAAAGACCGAATATATCAGCATTTCTATGACATCAGATAAATGGACACTAAAAATGCATTATTCAGACATATTTGTGAAAATAAAGACCATGTATTTAAATTTTGTATTAGCATTGTCGCCTCACAGCAAGAGGTTATCTGGGTCGATTCTCAGCTGGAGCGCCTTCTGTGTGGAGTCTGCATGTCTTCCCCGCGGTCGAGTGACATTTAACGACATGCAGGTAGGTGCGTGCATGAATGAGTGTGCCTTCTTAAGGTTGGGCGTGGGCTGGTACCTCGGCACTGTAAAAATCCACTGCCAATCATTAGCGGACCAGAGTTTCACTGTGGCGACCCATAACCAGGAAAAGCCGAAAGACATTACTATTATTGACCAAAGTGATTTGGGTCCCAGGGGCGGACCTGAATCAGATTATCTAGAATATTTGGAATTACAGTGGATTTTATGAAGTAATGCTGTAACATACCCAGGTCTTAATGACCATGTTTCTTTAAGTAGTTTCTTGAGACTAAAAGCTTCCCATATGTTTTAGTTATGCATCAGTACTGCAAGAGTTAAATGTAACTTGGTGGGAAACTCTTAAACAATGTGACTTTTGAATTAGTGAGGTTTTGTGATAGGTTATTTTGAATGTGTGGAGTTGTACTTTTTAAGTTTTGTAATATTTAAACAAGTTTTGAGATGGTTGTTTTATTCTGATGAAGTTCGTGATACCTGGACAAAAGCGCTCAAGTTTGTGAATAAAAGTGTGAAGCTAAGAGGTTTCCTCTTCTTGTTCTGGATTGGAATTGTCTTGTGTTTTTTTTTTTTTTGCTGTTTCATCTGTTACTAGAACTGGCCAGTTCTTTTTTATAACCTCACAAATCACTCCTACATAGCTTGGGTATGTAAGTACAACTCGAGTGGTGACGGTCTGTCTATCTGCCCTATAAAGTGCTACTTCATTATATTCCTTAGAATAGGGTTACATCAATTTCATTTTATGATTAATTGTTTAAGTGTTTAATTGTTTAAGTATATTTGAGTATAAAATTGATTTCTACTTTTGTTAAACCTTTGTGGATTAATAAAGATTTGTGTGCATCCAGGAGCAGAGTTGGTTTTCAACACTTGTTTCCAGAGTTTATATCGTGTTTTGTGCAGTAGTTTCCCTTTAGGGAACGTATTTCAGATCCTTTTTCATCAACTTCCTTACAAGAGTAGCCTCTTGCCAAGAACCATTCAGACATCTCTGCCAGTGCTTCATCTGCACTACTATCCATATTGTGAAGCCTCGATGTTCTGAGCAACTGACCCTTCAGCACATTCCGAGTGATGTCTGAGGTGCATGCTGGTTTTATGAAAAATGTTGTTCTTTTTGCAAGACTTCCTAAAAATCTTAGCCTCTATTTTGTCATGTACATCCTTGGATATAGCAACATCTAAAAAATCAATTGATTCACTTGAGAAGTGATAAATAAATCTTAGAAAGGTAGTTGTGGTATGTAAATAATCAACAAAAGATGGAAGAGTATCAAATGTACCTTTCCATACCAATGTCATCCACAAAACTTCTGTAGTAGCTGATGTTGTCCACAAATGGATTATTCAAATAAATAAAGTCATATTCCCATTGAGCTAAGACCAAATTGACATATGAATTGGTACATGTTATACCCATTGCCACCCCAATGCACTGCAGATAAACAGCATCTTCAATGATAAACACATTATTCTCTAGGACTAGTTCAAGACACATACATATCAAAGTCACTTTGTTTGTAGAAAAGTCACTGTTCCTAAACAAAACGATTCTAACATATTCAATGCCTCGGAATGACAGTAAAAAGTGAATTAATGTCAAGGGTAACCAGAAGTAGTTGCTCAGTATTCTCAAGTTCTTTGTACCAAGTACAAAAGTCATGCAAACATTTTTTTGTATCTGTAAGGACACTAGGTACACCATCTAAAATAAGATGCACGGATTTTTCCACAAAAATACATAATGCCTCTGTCACCCATCCCCTGCTAGAGACAATTGGTTGCATGAGGGGGTCATTCAAATTCTTGTGCACCTTAGGTAGCCCATATAAAATAGTTATAACTGGATGCTCAGTTAAAAAAATGCTTTTGTAAGTCTAGAGTAATCAGGCCATTCATATGCAAATCAGAAACATAGAACTCAACCTTATTAATCAGACCTTCAACCTGTTTCAGAAGAGGCATACAGATGTTTGCATCAGCTAACATTTGACGCATGTCAGTAAGGTAATGCTCTTTGGCCATAAATACTATACCTCCACCTTTATCGGCTGGATGAATCTCAAGACAAGGATTTTCATGTAATGTCATTAGTGTATTATATTCACTTGGAGTCATGTTGAAAAATGAGGCTCTATCATGAAGTGTAGAACTTCTAAGTAAATTATTCTCACAAATATTAGCAAATATATCAATCAATGGATGCATATTGGGCATAAAGGAACTTGGTTTCTTAAAGCAGTTAGAGGCAGAAGCTACTTGTTGAGGAAACAAACTTAAATTAGCATTTCTGGCGAATAATTTCAAATCAATAACAGTATCAGTACTATTTGATTTCTTGGCTGGTATAAAGGACAGACCTTTGTTCAACAAACTCTTTTGATCAGAAGTCAAATCAAAAGATGAAATATTAAAAATTAAGTTTTTTGAGTCTTGTTCCTTGTATTTATCCGGGTTACTCTGTTGCCCTTGTTCAAGGAGTGAATGCGTCCCCTTCTGGGTCGACTTTGGGACCGCCCCTCCTGTAATCCATCTCTATAGGTGGATCAGTTTATTAAAAGCAGATTCACTCCCCTGGTTTTCCAAGAGGAATAGAAGCCTTTGACACTTTCATCTGAAGGCACTAGTTAAAGGACTCCTTAGGTGTTCAAAGACTGAAGAAACTGAGGAAAACAATCTGTTTGGTTTAGTGGGTGTGGCAAAATTCTCTTGGAAGGAAGTTCCTGGAAGGAAGTTTTTCTATCCAGTGTCATCTGTAACCCTCCAGTACTACTTTTAACACCCAAGAGTCAGAGAGACAATCTTTTGCTAAAGGGGAATGTTGACGGCCAGTTTGTGGGACAGATTTGTAGAGATAATGGCTAGAAGAGGGGGAAGAAAGAAAAAATCTGACACAGTCATTTTGTACTGTTGGTCTGTCTCTTTATCTAGAATGACATTGTTTCTTTTTGCCATTTCTCTCTAGCCATCTTATAATAGTACAATGCTTGACAGATAAAGAGTGGTTTTGCTTATCTGGCGTTTTTGTGAAAGAAGACCTATATGATTTGTATTGGAGGGCATGAAAAATCTTAGGAACTCCTAGAATAATTTCCCTCTTTCGTCATAGTGCACGAGAACCTGGTTAGCAAATGAGCCAAATAATGTCTCCTTATATATGGTAGAATCTATGATTTCAGACTTCACCACATCAACAAAATTTGGTTACGCATCCAAGCATATCTTCGCAACACTGTAACATTAGCAGTGGTGTCATAGGCACATTATCTGCACAATCATGCATGCTCTTTAAAGAATGTTTGGATACCTAACAAACAGTGCCCTCCAAACCAAATCCTGGAGTTAAATCCCCTTCCTGTGGTTGGGGAGCCATCACAAAAAATCTTTGTGGAAAACCTCACCAGTCTAAGGACTAATGGCTTACAGAGGAAAAAAATATTGGTACCCCTTTAAAGTACCATGTTCTCCAAATGAGTATAGTGATGGGAAGTTGCAGTATCACACAACAGAAAGGTGGTTAAAAATGAAAGCAAGACTCTCAAAGCTACTTCTTGTCTGAAAACATCTCTTTATAAGATGTAATCTCTTTAAAAGAAGTAGCTTTGAGAGTCGTACTTTCATTTTTAACCAACTTTCTGTTGTGTAATACTGCACAGGATTTTCCCACTACTATATTCTTTTGAAGAACATGGTACTTCAGCAGAGACACTGCTATTTTTTTCCTGTAAGCCATGAAGTGTTAGACTGGTGAGATTATTCATAGAGATGTTTGGATACCTGGGAAAAGATAGAAACAGTTTGATTCAAAAACAAACTTTCTTCAGTATGAAGTGAAGTTGTAAATTCTCTCAGGTTATCCATATAATAAAGCATACACTTCCACATATAGGCCTGATAACAGAGAATTCTGAAACCCAAAGTGGAACAGGAAAACCTTATCTTACTAAGACAGTCCAACACTTTGCCTACCTTGACACCAGGTAAATGGTTGGTGTTCAATACGAATCTATTCCCAACAGCAGCAGGTGGGTCTGTTCTAAGGTGAGGCAAAAGAAATGTGTTACTCTTAAGTACTTCATAAATCATATCTGCTTTCCTAGGAACTGACAGATGGGTGTCAGGATTATTACATGCAGCATTCAACACATTCTCTAAGGCTGACAATATAGGAAGGATGAGTGGGGAATAGGGAATATACATTCTAACGGGTCTACTTTATTCCCGCAAAAGCCGAATTGGTCGAATACAAGTCGCACAAACCATAATGAGCGAAAAGTGGATACGTCGAACGCACTAAACCGTGAAATTCGAAAACTTGATCTCTCATAGTTGGCCAACCCCACCACAACATTCTACCTACCGAAACACCTTAAAAAACAACACATACACACACTAACCAAAACCCTGCTTCTAACCCTAAAGTAAAGCACCAAAACCCTACTTCTAACCCTACACTAAACCCTACATATACAACTATCTATGCACTATCCTTAACCCCTCCCTAACCCTAAGGTCCATAACTACTGCACACTTACCCTACTAAGCTATACCCAAACAAACTAAATATTCCACACACATACACTTAACAAAACCCTACACAAAACCTTACATACATTACCTATCAATGCAATTACCTTAATCACCCTAACCCTAAGGTCCGTAACTATCGCACACTTACCTTACAGAGCTATTCCGTGGACGGGCCAACTATGTGAATTTGATATTTCCACTTTCACGGTTTAGTGCGTTCGATGTACTCATGTTTTGCTTGTTATGTGTCACACAAATTGTATTCGATGATTCGTCTTTCGCGGGAATAAAGTAGACCCCATTCTAACATATCATAGCATCACCTCAATCCAAGGGGAACACCTATCTATTCTCAAAAAGATGTCTTACTCATCCCTGCTATGGTCTAATTAAAACAAAATTCCTCAACACAAGGAAAAGAATTAGAATTTTCTTCACAGTCAGAAAGCTGGCTTGTGAATCTTCTGCAGAATAAGCTGCTTCTCTATCAAAATCAGCATAATTAGACCTTGTTTCCTCAGGAATTTCTTTACAAGAAATGCTTGACTATAATGGCTTCTGGGCATCAGGATTCACAGCCTGCAATGTATGTTTTGCTATGGTAAGAAAATCATCTTTCTTAACTACAGTAACCTCTTGAGATAAACGTTTAAGCTATTTTTTTTCCTTACCCCATGAAAAATCTCTCTATATGCATCCCGGCCCTAGGGAACATGGTTCTCCCATGCCCATATCAGACACTGGAAATGCTGAAGAGGATGTGGCCGACCCCCAGTTCATGGTGGCTGAAAGGACTAGCAACATGCAGGATGAACCGCGTGTACAGCAGGTGCACAGACCCAAAAAACATGAAACTACACCACAGGAAGCTCGACAATTAAGTACCGGTCTGAGGAGCAACCAATGGTCAGTGCAGGTTCACACACTATTGGCTAAGTGTAGATTGAGTCCTCAGCAATGGCAAGAGCTCTTTGGTAAGTGCTTTTTTGTTTCTAGGAACAGCAGAAGTGGGGCCAGAAAGAATGGTATAAGTATCCCTGCTGTAGCCAGGACAGAGAAGACAAAAGTGGTAAGGTCTGCTGGAGAGTGTCATTTAGAAGGTAAGTTATCACCTAATAAAACCAAAACGAAGCTACTTCCAGCGTAAAAAAACAATAAACCAAACAAGTAAACTGGAAGAAATACACGGACTGGAAACTTTTTAAAGATTTGATCCACAGGTCAAAAGCACATTAACGTCTCCTCATTAAAAAGTACGTTTTCGTCTTCTAAACCAGAAAGACTTCATCAGATAAACTCCGTTTTAATGAATTACATTTATATATCGTACATGCTTAAACATACATCAATCACTTTATTCCAATTAGTTTAAAAACATCCAATAAAATAACTACCTTGTCCCATATTCATGAATAATTCATTTCTTATTACCATATTATTACTTCCTTAAACACCAACTTCATAAGAAATATCTTGCTGCTAAAATTACCTTGATGTTAAATAAATGTTTAATAAAATAGATCTCTGAGTAAAAAACTGTCATTGTTTAAAACATTATAAAACTATTTAAAACTATTTAAAACTATTTAAAAAATTGTCTTGTGCTGTTTAAAGTGTATGAATGTATACATCAACTTTTATTTCATAAAAATGTCATATATTTTATAAATATTAAATAAATAATAATAAACCTTTAATAAATAAGGTATTTTGGACACTAGAAAGTATATGCATAAAACATATGTTTGAATTATTTACTTTTTTTACTAAAACAATGAAGAAATGTATTATGATTGTTCACAATTTGGCAGACCTTAACTTTAGAACGGGTAAAATAGAAATATACTCGTTTAAACCTGGTTTATTCCCTGCATCTAAGGTCAATTGCCACCACAATTCCCTCACTTCTATTCTCTCTTCCCATGGTCCACCCCTACCATCACAATTAACTTGTTCTAATACTAGAAAAACAAAGGTGGCTTGTGTACATATAGTCAGGTGTTTGTAAAGTGCATTGGTTTCTTTTTTGATAGACATTTCATAATAGTGCTCGTAAATCCTTCTCTTTAGTTTTCTCTCTGTTTTACCTATATAGAAGGATTTACAAACTGTGCAAACTGCAAAATAAATAAGTCCTTTTGAGTCACAGTTATAATAGTCCTTATTAACCAGCCATTTCTTTGTACTTTCTAAATAGAATTTATCTTTATTCATAATGTATTGACATTGACTACACCTGCCACATTTATAAGTACCCACTTTGTTTCTTAGGTTCATAGGTTCATAGGTTCATACTAGGCTATCTGCCATTTACAAGCCTAGCCCATAGTTTTGTGGCTTACGCCACCCCTTTAGTATGGGGAACTATACCCATTATTTTGCTGTGCCTCTGTTGAGCAGTGACACTGAGGTAATCCCTGGGGTATATCTGCGATCTCCCATCCATTGGTCAAGATTTATCTTGAACAAGGCCAGCGAGGTGCTCTGCCTCACATATACCGGGATTTTATTCCACAGCATAGGGAGTCTTTGGGTGATGAATCTATCCCTCCAGCACGTCCTATTAATAGGTTTAAGTCTCCGCCCTTGTGACTCTGACAGATCTAGATTTTTGAGGTGAAGCATATTCATCAAATCTGGGTTTGACATGGCCTTGTATGTTAGGCAAAGGTCACCTCTGAGACTGAATAGAGCTGGAGTTCTTTCAGTCGGGCAGCATAGGACAGATGTTTGAGACCCTTTATCCTTTTGGTGAGGAACTTTGTGGCCTCTCCAGCTGCTGCAAGTGTCGGGTCAGATACATTCCGAATGGGGCATTGTACTCAATCATTGGTCTGATGAGTGATGAGTATAGGGAGACTATGACCTCCCTTGATCTAGATGAGAATCCCTTCATGATAAGGTGGGCAATGTAGAAGGTCTTCCTAACTACTTTAGCTACATGGGTGTCGAATGACAGACTACTATCAACCTGGGTCCCCAGGTCCCTGATAACTTCTTCTGTGCTCAGTGGATTGCCACCTATTTGGTAGCTAGGGGTAACCTTGTTACCGAAGGGTATGACTATGCATTTTTTGGCATTTAACTTTAGGCCATGGCTCTGGCACCAGTTATCCGTTTCTGTGAGACCCTTCTGAAGGATATCTGTGTCAGATGTGTTTTCTACTATGGCACCCAGTTTGCAGTCATCTGCAAACTTTGTCAGCCATAACCCTCCTGTGTTTGCTTGAAAAGTAGATGCCAAACAAGAGTGGGCCCAGGACTGAGCCCTGTGGTACACCACTTGTGACAGGCTTTGAGTCTGACATGGCGCCAGCAACTCTGACCCTGTGGGTTCTGTCACTCAGCCAGTTTGCAACCCATCTTGTGATGTATGGGTTAACATTTAAGCTGATGAGTTTTTCAATGATACCCGAGTGGGGTATTGTATCGAAGGCCTTCGCCAGATCGAGGTAGGCTGTATGGACTGCCTTTCCCTCATCAATGGCTTTGGTGACTGTTTCGAAAAAGTCAACCAAGTTTAGAAGGCATGATCTGCCTTTGACAAAGCCAAACTGGGATGGATCCAAAGTCTGCAAATTCCCTATGTCTTTATTTATGAGTTGCTTTTCTTGGTTTATTTTCTAATAATAATCTCAAATTACTTGAATTTTTGTATATAACTTTTTGTGGGCCCCTAGGTATTTTTTCTATATCAGTAATGGCTGTGAAGCGTTCCCATTCCTTCAAAAACTTTTTCTTAGTTATATTGTTAATCCCATTATATTCTAACACTAAAGTTTTTTCAGAATTAATGTTAGTATTATCTTTCTGTGGGATTTTTGATTCATTTGTATTATTTCCTAAAATTATAGGTTTAAACTTGTCATTTCTACCTTTTAAAACTTCTTCCTTAATATCAATAACAAAGTTGGGTGGATAACCTCTCTCTATAAACATAGACTCCAAGAGGTTACATTCTTTTTCAAGGTCTTCATTTCTACTAGTCATTCGACTCCCTCTAATAAATTGCCCCTTTACAATGTTTCTCTTACAATGTAAAGGGTGCGCACTATTAAAATGTAAAAAGGAATTACAAAATGTTTTTTTCCTATATACCTTTGTTTCCAATTTATTATTCAACTTATATATCTCAATGTCCAAATATTCCACTTTATTTTCTGTGATATTGTGGGTAAACCTTAAAAACGGATATGTAGTGTTCAACCATATAAGAAATTCATTAAGTTTTTCTTTTCCCCCATTCCAAAAAATTATGATGTCATCCAAAAACCTACGGTATAGCTTCCAATATTGCTTAAATTCTGTTGTCTTTATGTTTTCTTCTTCCCATTGGGAAAGAACAATATTGGCAAAAGTGGGGGCACATACTGCCCCCATAGCTACATCTTGTTTCTGTTGATAACATTCACCTTTGAAGTATAAAAAGTTATTTCTCAATACTATATCCATTAACCATGTACAAATCAATTTTTCTTCCAATGTTAGATAATTTTCTTGGTATATAGTATCTTCGAACATCTTTATTCCTTCAACCCAAGGAATGGAGGAAAATAAATCTATAATATCTATGGTCACAAAAATCATATTCTCATCATATAAATCTGGGGGAATAAACTTTAATAAATCCCAAGAGTCCTTTAAAATAAATGTTTTTCCCATCCAAATATTTTTTAACTTAGTGTCTAAATACTTAGCTAGAGGTTGGGACTTAGACCCTTCGGCAGAAACTATGGGTCTAAATGGTGGATCTATTTCATTTTTATGAATCTTTGGGATTCCAAATAATGATGGAATACGAGGTTTTTCTACTTTTAAATACTTATAGGTATTAAAATCTATCAATTCCTCTTGCATCATATCAAATAAGTTGGAATCTATTTTGTTGTATGATATAATAACCTCATTTTTGGAGACCAAAGAATATTTTCTTTCATCCCAAAGAATGTTATACATTTTGCATTCATATTGTATGGTATCCATAATAACTACCCCTCCCCCCTTGTCAGGTTTCATTACTCTGATTGAAAAATTTTTTCTTAAGTTGTCCAAACAAGTCCTTTCTTCATCATATAGATTGTCCTTGTGAGTCTTATAATTATATTGTTCCTTCCTAATTTCTTTTTCTAGAATCCTTTCTAGATTTTTTAATTGGGGGTGTAGGGGTGGATTATATATAGTTCTCCATTTAAATATATTGTTGGAGTTATAATTAGAACCTGGTAACAAAATGTCTAAATTTACTTTTCTTAGGAACATTTTTATATCCATAAGAGATTTGGCTATATCCCCTATTTTAAATGGAATGAATTTCAATCCTTTTGACAATAAATCAAAGTGCTCTTTGTCCAGAGATATGCCACTAAAATTATATATAGAAAAGTTGTTTAAGGTATATTTAATATCATTGTCCACAACTATATTCTGGGTATTGGGGGTGGGGAGGGCTTCTATTTGAGACACGTTTAATAACGTGAAAATTCTGTTGTCCCTGTTGATTTTCTGTTCTGTTTAACAACCTCTCTGATCTCCTTAAGGGCGGAATCTTGGTCATAATTCATTTGGTCATTATCTAGGCCATTAGTGGTGTCAAAGTCTCCTACCTCTCCAACTTTACTATTAAAGTTACTATAGTGTCTGTCCCTTTCCCTTATAAAATTTCTAACCGGTGGCTTCGGGTAACAAGTTTCATTTTTGTACTCTTTCATATCTCTTTCCATTTTCTTCAATCTTCTTTGAATCACATCATTACATTTACTATCCACATATTTCCTAATGTTGAAATATTTAGTTCTTTCTTCACTTATAGTAAACAGTAAATCATTTCTAATACATAAATCACGTTCCAA
Organism: Protopterus annectens; assembly: GCF_019279795.1. NCBI lineage: Eukaryota > Metazoa > Chordata > Ceratodontiformes > Protopteridae > Protopterus > Protopterus annectens. Next base: position 1,139,758,634 of record NC_056743.1, on the reverse strand, counting down.
AATATCCTTTTGTACCGTTTCCATTACTCTGTTATTCTCTTTTATCATCAATTTTAAAACATGTAAACCACAGTTATTAAACACATTTAACAAGTCTTTATGAAACCCAGAGCCCAAAACAACATTGTTAGGAAATTTCCATAGTCTTAGTCCCTTGGGGACAATTTCCTTATTTACACATTCAGCAAGATATTCGTTTTCAATTTTTAAATTCCTAAATTTCAGTGTTAACTTAAATAACTCGTCCAGCATGTGACGATAAGTAATATTACTGGCTTTAGTGTCTTTGCCATTAAAATAAGGTCTTAATTCACATTTGTTGTTTAACCATACTTTTAGATCTTCACTTAAAGCATGGTGATCAGTACCTGTATTTTGCCTGTGAGATCCAGGTAAATTCTTTGTTGTACTCCCTTTGCCAAGTTCAGTCTCACTGTTAACAGCCTGTCCCGCCAACTGTACCCATTCTAAAGTTAAGGTCTGCCAAATTGTGAACAATCATAATACATTTCTTCATTGTTTTAGTAAAAAAAGTAAATAATTCAAACATATGTTTTATGCATATACTTTCTAGTGTCCAAAATACCTTATTTATTAAAGATTTATTATTATTTATTTAATATTTATAAAATATATGACATTTTTATGAAATAAAAGTTGATGTAAACATTCATACACTTTAAACAGCACAAGACCATTTTTTAAATAGTTTTAAATAGTTTTAAATAGTTTTATAATGTTTTAAACAATGACAGTTTTTTACTCAGAGATCTATTTTATTAAACATTTATTTAACATCAAGGTAATTTTAGCAGCAAGATATTTCTTATGAAGTTGGTGTTTAAGGAAGTAATAATATGGTAATAAGAAATGAATTATTCATGAATATGGGACAAGGTAGTTATTTTATTGGATGTTTTTAAACTAATTGGAATAAAGTGATTGGTGTATGTTTAAGCATGTACGATATATAAATGTAATTCATTAAAACGGAGTGTATCTGATGAAGTCTTTCTGGTTTAGAAGACAAAAACGTACTTTGTAATGAGGAGACGTTAATGTGCTTTTGACCTGTGGATTAAATCTTTAAAAAGTTTCCAGTCCGTGTATTTCTTCCAGTTTACTTGTTTGGTTTATAAGTTATCACCTAATATACACAAGTAGCATGCTTACCCTTAAGGTTCTTGTCCCAGCCCTTTCACAAAGTAAAAGCACAAGTAGCATACCCATTCCCAGTCAGAACACATTTTCCAAGTTAAGTACACTGACAGAAAAAGAAGAATGGCATGTAGGTTGTCACAAAGTGAACATAGGCACTACATTGCTAACACACTTCCCTGCTCATCCTAAAATAAGTCACTTAGTCACAAATTTAAAAGTTTACACAAGCAGAACACATATTTATATATGTTAACTTAATAATACAGTTAGCTATAACCTGAAGTCCCTGACAGGAAATTTCCAACAGCACTAAAAAATACCTTTTAAAGGGAAATACCACTTTTAGCCAGAAATAAGAAATAAATAATATTTTCATAAAAGGACAGCAATTTCTCTGTTGAGGGATTCTCCAATGGAAACTTATGTGCCAGAAACACAGCTCTTAGCCAATTACTGCTCCTGTGAAGCCCCAAAGATGTGCTTCCTCAATGTGACAAGAAAGTACTAAAGAAGTCTTCACTCTTACTGCTGATTTCTGTACTTGGGGCTAGCCAGTCAGCAGTCAGTGTGAAGATGTGGTAGGGGCTGAGCTTTGTGATTCTGTTTGGTTATTGTGTTTTAGGCTGAGAAACAAACCATATAGCCTAAAGGTACTGCAGCAGTGGGAATGATGAACATCATTTGTTTGAGAACTGGAGGAAAGAGGGATATTTGATTTATTGAGAAAGGCAGTATCCCCTGGGAAAGAGGGAGTAACTTCCACTGCCAAGTCTACCACTGTTGAATGACTTTCAGAACCCATTTGTCTGAAACAATCATGTGGCACAAAAGAAAACATAGACTCAGAAGACACTGAGAGATTTCTGGGGGATGGGGGTGAATAGACAAATAGTTATGCTAACATTTTGAACTGTTCTTGATTTTGAGAGGCTTCCCTTTCTTTTTGGAGCCTCCATGACATTGTTTTTTTTAACTGTTTGTTGGCATGTTGCTGTCTGAATTGCTTTTTGAAAAAAGGGAGCTGAGGTGGAAGGAACATTTTTATTTGTCTTAAACCGAAGGTTAGAAGATTTAGATCACTTCTTGGATCAACTTTTCCCCTCTTGTCAAACTTCTTAAGTATCTCAGCTGCACACGTACCAAACAGAACTTCTTTGCAAAAGAGAGAATTAAAATTTCAGTTTTAACGTCTTCAGGAAAAATATGATAACATAACCAAGGAAATCTTTTCATGACTGACCCAGAAGCAGCAGCCTGGGAGACAGACTTATCAGCAATGTCATAAGAACACTTTAAGACATATTTAATTACATGGAAAGCAGATACAAAAGAGGCATTCAAAAAATGTTTTCACCTCAGAAGAGGGAAGAGTTTACTTTTTCATATTCACAAAAGACTGAAGTAAAAACTTTAACGTGTGAGCTTGGCAGTTTAAAATTCTTAATGTTAAAGTGGCAGAAGAATAAACTTTCTACCCAAAATTTTCAAAAACTTTCCCATCCTTGTCAGACAGAAAGGATTAGCAACATCCATTTGTCTAGCAGTTTTAGATATGGAAATCACTGCAGGGTCCACTTCAGGATTAGAAAAAAAAGAAGTTATATACTCACCATAACGTACCATCTGTATTGTCGATTTTTTCATCTCTCCTCACATGTAGGTTCAGATCCATGCCCTCGGATCTGACTCAGCCATTAGCAAGCTTGTGGCAACCAAAAAAAGCTCTTGGGTACCTTCCCTTACCCACAATGCACATCTCCCCATTACCTCAGAATTTGTTTGCTATGATTATAATAGTAGGAAGAGAAGGGTTAGTAATTAACACACAAAACGGCCTTAAGTGAATCAATTTCTGGAGTCTAATGAAATTTAATCTAACACTAGAAATCATCTTCCTGTTCAATCAGGAATCCAAGGATGGGAGTTGGAGGGTGGGATTGTGAGAACAGATGAAAAATCAGCAATACAGATGGAACATTATGGTGAGTACATAACTTCTTTATCTGCTACTGTCAATTTTCATCTCCTCCTCACATGTGGGATAGAGTCCCCAGCTACCTTTATACAAAGAAGACTCACGGGAGAATTTCCGCAGAACCATCAGGCCAAAGGAAGCCCTTCCCCTGGAGACCAAATCTAATTTGTAATGAGTGATAAAGGTATGATTGTTTGCCCAAGTGGCTGCTGCGCAAATATCATCCAAGGAAGCATTGGTCTGAAGGGCCACAGAAGTAGCCATTGCTCTGGTAGAATGAGCCCGAATGGACTTAATAGGCTTCATGCTTTTCAAAGTGTAAATAAAGGAAATACAACTAGAAAGCCACTTCGATAAGATAACTTTGGTAACTAGAAGGCCTAGGTCCTGCAAATGCAACGAACAGTTGTTTTCCTCTCTGAAACTCATTGGTTCTATATAAGTAGAAAAGTAACTCTCCATGAACATCCAACAGATGCAGAACATATTCGCCCTTACTACTAAAATTAGGGAAGAAAACTGGCAAATGTATAGTCTGATTAATATTCATTTGAGAAACAACTTTGAGCAAGAAAGAAGGGTTGGTACTCAAAGAGACTCTGTCTTTATGAAAAACCAAATATGAAGGCTGAGAAGACAGTACTTGAAGTTCTGATATCTATCTTGCTGATGTGATAGCTACCAAGAAGAGAGTCTTCCAAGAAAGATACTTAACATCATAAGTTGCTGCAGACTCAGAGGGGGGTTGAGTAATCAAATGCAGAACCAGATTTAAATCCCAAGGGGGAAAATGGTTCTTGTTTGGAAATTTTAACAACATGGTCCCTTCTAAGAAGGCTTTGTAGAGTATTCAGGCGCAGAACCAGATTTAAATCCCAAGGGGAGAACCATCCTTGTATTGAGGTTTTAACAACATGGTCCCTTTTAAGAAGGCTTTGCAAAGTTTCTGGGAATTCAAGGACAAGTTATTAAATCCAGCAAGAAAATTCAAAATGGCTGCTAACTGCACATTAATAGTAGACACCACTGCTCTGTTATTGAAAAGGTGGGCTAGAAATTCCAGAATGAAATGAACAGGAGCTGTGATGGGATCCATATTGTGTTTTTGTGCCCAGAGTACAAATCTCTTCCATTTACTTCTATATAGTTTCTGAGTAGATGGCTTATAGGAGGACATCAAGATATGATGGACCAGAAGGACAGCATAGGTTGTCTGGCGATCAATGGAAGTGGAGGAACCAAGCTGTCAGCTTGAGATTGTGAAGGTTAGGATGAGTCTTTCCTGTTGGATGCAACAACAGGTCTTTAAAGGGATCCAGAATACAGAGATCCTTCTGTAGATGAGGCCAAAGAAATGGAAACCAGATTTGCTGGGGCCAATATGATGCAATGAGGATTACTGTCGTCTTCAACCTTCTGGCTTTCTGAAGAAACTTTGGGATCAATGGAAAGGGGGAAAGGCATATAGAAGCCCAAGGGACCAATCGTGATTCAAAGCATCCCTCGGGTTTTGATCCCGTGAGGGAATCCGGGCAAAGACGTTTCTGCATTTGTTGTTTAGGGGAGAAGCAAAAAGATCACAGCAAGGCTGGCCCCATGTGTGCAAAATATTCTCCACAACATTCTTGTTGAGGGACCACTCATGTGGCTGGGGTGAAAGGAAGTTCACCCCGGGGATCACGTCAGTTGCCCTGCTAGACATGGGTCCAGGGAAGTAAATAGTGTGGGAAGAAATAGCCAGGGAATTGTTATGGCTAGGCTTGTATAGGCCCTAGGGCTGATAGCCTAGTACCAACCTATTAAACTATGAGAATGGCCTTGCTCAGCTTGTCCGCTATGATGTTTGATTTCTCCAGAAAATGCATTGCTATCAGAAATTGGTTGGATGAGATCACCCATTGCCACACACTCAGCTCTTCCTGACAGAGAAGGTACTATCTGGCTCCTCCTTGCTTGTTTATGTACCATACCGACATGTCATCTGATTGAATCACTACCATCCCTAAAGGAAGGGTATACTGAAATGCCTGCAATGCTAAGAGCACTGCCCTCATATTTGGGATATTTATATGGAGCTTGGCCTTGTCTGTAGACTAGGTACCTTGGACAGTCTTTCCCAGATAATGCCCCCTCCCCATCTGGGAAGCATTTGTGGTCATCGTGGCCTGTGGTTGAGGAGGAACAAATGGTCGACCCTTTGTCACCTGTTGTGAATGAATCCACCATGAGAGATCCTTTTTGCATATGTCTGTTAGGAGGATCTGATGAGATACTGGATGATGAATTATTGACCATTGAGAGGCTAGAAGCCATTGCAAAATTCACATGTGAAACCTGGCCAATGGAACCAACATAATTGCAGTAGCCATAGAGCCCAAGGCCTGTAGAACATGATGGGCAGCTATCCTTTTGCTTCTGATTAATCTTGTGGTCTGCCTTTTGATTGTTAATACTCTGGAAGGGAGTAGTTTGGCAATCATCTGAAATGTGTCCAGCAGGGCATGTATGGACTCTATTGTTTGAGTGGGTTCCAGATGAGATTTTTAATGATTTGTGGTTATGTCTAGTGCTGAACAAAGTTGAATAACAGAGTCTCTTGAGCAAACTAGCAGATGCCTAGTCAGGGTGGAAAGGAGCCAGTTGTCTAAGTATGGAAGCACCCAGAATCCTTGTCATCTCAGTTGAGCCACAACCACTGCCATGCATTTCGTGAACACTCTGAGGCAGTAGTGAGACCAAAGGGTAGCACTCTGAACTGGTAATGACTGGCTCCCAACTGGAAGCGTAGGTAACGTCTGGCGCCTGTCCATTTTTTTATGTGGTAGTACACATCCTGAAGATCTACACAGCACATCCAATCATCCTTTACCAGGAAAGGAATTATGGACTGAACTCAACCATTCATAACTTGCTGTGTTGGACTGATTTGTTTAATTTGCTGAGATCCAGAATTGGTCTTCAGTCCCCTGTTTTCTTTGGAACTAAAAAGAACCTTGAGTAAGTTCTGAATCCTCTCTGGTTTGGGGGGACTTCTTGGATTACTCTTTTTTCCAGCAGTTTTTGAATTTGTGAGACTGCTTGATCCCTTTTACTGGGTGGAACATCTGGAATTTTTTTTTTTTTGGGGGTGGTTATCAGGAAAAGGGAATTTGGTAACCTCTGGATATTATCCTCTGCAGCCACACATCTGAAGTTATCTTCTTTCAGGCTCTCCAGTGCAGGGATAGATGACCCCCAATTGCCTCTAGATGTGCACAATCAGGCCTTCTTTCAGGAGCAGTAAAATGGTTTCCCAATGAATGGTTCCTGGGAACCTTGGTTCTGTGGACCTCCTCTGCTGTGAGAGGGTGATGTATTCCATTGTTGTTTCCCCCTCTGCCTGTGGGGGAAAACTCTCCATGTATGTCTTGGTGTGACCCTTGAGACTTTTTGAACCACATTTTTCAGCTACCACTCTGACCTTTGGGATAGGGTCTCTGAGGAGCTGAAAAACATATGCCCATGGAAGAAAGGGACTTACCTTCCTTCTCACACCTGGATAGCATATCTTTGACTTTGGGACCAAAAAGTGATGTGCCTTCAAATGGAGCATTGATGAACAAAGACTTAAAAGGTTCCACAAAATTATAAAAGCACATCCAGGCATGCCTCCTCAAGGAAATGCCAGAACCCACAGCTCTACTCAGTCCTTCGGCTGTGTGGGCGATGAGCCTCAAAGAAGAGTTGGCAATTGAATGTAGAGTGGCTAACTGGGAAGCTACTTTTGCTTTAGCTCTTTCACCTGCTGCTCCTTGAAGGATATCTAAGAGCTTCTTGATCAGATCCCTTTGTAACCTGGCAAAATGAGATAGACAGTTCAGCAACCATAGGGAAAAGATTGCTGAGGAAAAGACACACTTCCCACATCTATTCATCATCCTAGAGTCTTTATTAGGAGGATGAATAGTTGAACTCTCCTCTGAAAGTTGTTTTTTGGACACTGCCGCAACAATCATGGCATCTACTGCAACCCCCTTAGTCCAGAAAGCCTTATCAGATAGAGCAGTTATAATCTTATTTGGTCTCTGGGAAATCTGCTCCATGGAATCTGGGGTCTCTCATGCTCACAGTGAGATTAGATGTATGAGCTCATTAGTGGGAGGATTCAACCAGGAGGTAGGCTGGAAACAAAGGCAGCCAGACACACTGACTCCTTGCGCAAAGGGTTGCTGGACTTCCAGTCACCCCTCTGCTTGAGAATCTCCCTAAAGGAAACATCCACAGGGGGTAACCGTGGGGAACCCTCACCCTCATCAAGATCGGTGTCTTCAGTGGCTGACTCCTCTGTGGATCTAGATGCTTCCTCTTGCATAACATCTTCCAAGGAACCTCCTCGGTGGGATAGTCTGTGCAGGTATCGGAAGATTCTGGGTTAGCCTGACGGGTATCCTGGAGCCTAGGTTTCTGCTGTCCCTGTGGGACAAGATGGGACAAAGAAGAACACTGGGTATCTGTCTGGGATAATGGATCTGAGGGGGCAGGTGACTTTTTTGGTGCAGTGGTAGCCATAGCCCTCTCCAAAGCCACAAAGGCTGACTGCTTCTGGTAGGACAAGGACTCCGGACCCAATAAGCCTTGCTTTTAGGACAGAACCCTCCCCATTCAGAAGACAGCTCGCCCAGGGTTGAAACAATAGCTGAGGTCACTTTTGCCATCGGCCACTCTGAGGAGGATCTGGGAGTCTACTGCATCTGAGGTCCATGAAACTCACTATGGCTCAGGGAGCTATACATCTCTTAAAAGACCAATAAGCTCCACGAAGAATTCTGATACAAGGAAGAGGACAACCTGGGATCTGGACTCAAAGGCACTGGGTTCACTGGATCCGTCAGCTCTGAAACTTGCCCCAAAGTCAGAAGAAGAGAAAAAGGGGGAGTGGACAGTTTATGTAGACCTGGAGCCAAAAGGGATGAGGTTGAGGGGGACCTAGTGATACCCTGTGCCCATAAGATCCTCTGTATCATCTGTTCCACATCTTCTTAAGTAAGACTTCTGGTCAAATGGCAGGACAAAGCAGAATGGAATCTTGGCCATGATAGAATATTATATTTATGTAATGATTTTGGATAGAAGTCTTGGCAGGAATTCATAAATATATCTTTAAACATGTATCATTTTTAAAAAGTGTACTATTTTGTGATTTAATGTAGTTAATTAACAAATTAATTGATTGATAACATTAATTATGTAGTTAATTTGTAACCTTTTTAAGTAGGTGCATTTTGGGGAAATAATGTCTGAAGAAGTGCATATCATTTTTGTGTATGAAAGCGCTAACATTAAATTGTGTGGATTTTTTACCAACTTGCCTCATTTTTGGATTTACAATGTTTAGTTTGTTTTATATCCAGAAGATCAGAAGACACATTTTCACAACAAAAGGTAATACAACTATTCACTCTAGTAAAAACTCATCATACAAGGATGTCAGTTTGTACAAAATATGTTTCCTAGTTCAAATAATAATAAATTCACAGAAACAAATACTAGATTTCCACTGAAAAATACAGTAATGGAGGATTATCTGCATCACAGAACTTTTGCCGAGTTTTGCAACCTGGCAAACTGATCCATGAAGCCTGCAGAAGGATTGTAGTTCAGTAGCAAGAAAGCTCTGGAGCTCTTGGTGCTCTAACTATCTTTTATATGGAGCTTTCCTCATGCTCCTGTTAGTTAGAGAGCATGGGAGGTGATCTCAAACTTGGAAAAGCCTGTCAGGCTGGTTATATCCCTGGTGGATATAACTGAAATAGCTCAGACTACTGCAATAGTGATATAATGTTGAGCATCTGGTGATTATTGCAGCCATACAGTCTCAAAGCCATCTGTTATCCTGATCATACATAAAGTATTATCTTTGCTTGGTGTACCTCAGACCTTTAGACCCACTAATGTTATATAGCAGTTCAATAACTTTGTCAAATACCCAGTCTTTAGGAGTAGAAATAGTATACCTCTGTGGCCACATAGACTACTTTAATGATTTATGTCCATCTTTAGGAAGGCAATGAAACCAACTTTAAACAAAGTAATCCCACAGAAAGCAAATGTTATGTACTCACCATAATGATGTGCCTGTGTTGTCCATTTTCATTCTTCCTCAACTGATGGTGTCAGATCCAACCCCAGATCTGACTCAGTCAATTGCACTAGACACACAGATCCAACTTTTGAGCTTCTCCCTTTACCCACAATGCCCCATCATCCTGGCAAACCTCACATCGAGTTTGCTACCCCAACACTAATATATGTGTGTGTGTGTGTGTGTGTGTGTGTGTGTGTGTGTGTGTGTGTGTGTGTGTGTGTATATATATATATATATATATATATATATATATATATATATATATATATATATATATATATATATATATATATATATATATATATATATACATAGAGAGAGAGAGAGAGAGAGAAAGAGAGCACCATATCATTATGAAAAGGCAAGATAAAGACATACAGGAAGGCTGGAGCCCAAGCAGGGAACAAGTGGATTCCCAAAGGGACATCCCTTAGGTCTCATTAGGAAGAAAAGGAAGGGGATAGGGGATAGCAGGGCAAGGAGTTGAGGAAGAATGAAAATGGATGACTCAGTTGTTATGGAGAGTCCATAACCTTTGCATCTGATGTTCTCATTTTCCTTCATTCCTCAATTGATGGGACAAAGTACCCTGCTAGATGAACCTTGGGTGATCCTCATGGAATAATAGCAGAGTACAGCAGAACCAAATACTGCCCTATTTCTAGAAAGTATGTTGCATAAGTCCTACATACCTGCAACAGTAGATGTTGAAATTTCACACTGCCTCATTGGCAAATGGGTTCTGTGCCTGTACGAACCAATACTGGCAGCTTTCCAGAGATGAGAATTTCTTTCTCTGACTCCCTGTGACAGGGGATCAGCTAAGGCCCTCCCTTCATGGGAAGCCTAACCCATGTCTCAGGAAGTCAGTTGTTTAGGCTTTTAATGCCAAGTAGGAGGAATTGCCTGAAACCAACCAATTTGCAGCCAAAAAACTCCCCACAAATAACCAAAGTCAACCAACAGCACATCACGGTTGGATACCATTGAACCATACATAAAATAAGAAGGATGGTTGGTGGTGCTGCCACTGAGGCAGTATGAAATTTGAAAATCTACTGTTACAGGTAAGTAGGATTTATGCAACTATTCTGTGCTTATCATTCACATCACCTCAGTGGCATATGGGTAGATCCCAAAGATTGCCTACCTGGAAGGAGGAAGGATATGGTTCCAGGAGCCCCCTGGAGAATCATCTTCACAAAACCTGCTCTAGGACTTGAGAAATAATCCAGTTTGTAGTGCTTTCTAAAGGTGTTAACAGAGGAGCAGGTTGTTGCCTCTAGAAAGCTTCTAGAGTCCACTGCTTTCCAACATGAAACCAAACAGGATAATGCTCTGGTATAATGTGCCTTAACCTTACCTGGAATAGCTTTATCATGGTGGGAATAACAAAAAAAATAGTGGAGGACAACCAATGAGGAAACATTTGCATAATGGCAAGTTGACTCTTCTTAGCTGCAGAATATGAAATAAACAGATGTTCAGAATATGAAATAAACAGCTGTTCAGCTTTCCTTAAAAGCTGTTCTATCACGGTATTACCTGAGCAGCCAGTGTGCATCCAAGGTATGCAGAATCTTTTCTCCCTTGTTTTTAGGTTCCAGAAAGAAACCATGAGGATTTATGGCTTGATTCAGGGTGAATTCAGAAAAAAAAAAAGAATTTTGGTATGAAAGTTGGATTAATGTGAAAAACAACCCTGTCCTTGTGGAAAATCATAGGTTAATAGGTAAGCCCCTTACAGGTTCATAGGTAAGTACTATTCTAGTTATAATAGCGGGCATTTTTTAAGCCTAGCTATTTTCCATTTCAAAAGTAATTAAACCCTTACCTTGTGTCTGTGAGGCACATACCTTGACTATTGTACCATACTCCAAGGCTTACCCACCATGAGAGCTTGCAGTTCAGATGCTCACCTTGCAGATGTCAGAGCAATAAGCAAAACTGTTTTACAAGTGATGAACTTTAAATCAGCTTGAAAGGCTGGTTCCAAAGGAAATAAGGTCACATTTTCAAGAAAAAAGTTGAGATCCCATAGAGGAGGAATTTACTTCAAGTGCGCAACTCCTTTCATAAACTGTTTGATCAGAAAAAGAGACAAAAGAGGAGGATCCATGGTCAGTCCAGCTGAGATGGTCACAAGATGTACCTTAATGGATACATAAGACTAGCCACCTCTAAGCAGCTCACACAAATATTTTAAAACAAGGGGGTATACAGGCTTTCTGTTATTCATTAGACGTTACCTAAAAAAATTCTTCCACCTTATAAACATAAGATTTTCTAGATGTAGTTTTTTTTTGCCTCCTTTAATGCCTGCTGTACATCTTCATGGAATAAATACCTAAAAGGTATCAAGAAAGATTTGCCCAGGGTGTCAGCTGTAATTGCTCTAAGGTGGGATGCACCAAACACCGCTGACACTGTGTGAGCATATCAGAGTGTGAGAAAGCTTGTGGTAATTGCCCTTGGCTGTTTCCATTAAAAGAGAGAACCAACTTTGCCTGGGCCAAAAGAGGGTCACTGCTATGATCTTTGGCAATTCTTTCTGAATCTTTGGAAATTCCTTGGGTGTCAGTGGAAAGAGTGGAAAAGCATAAAGGAACATTCCTGTCCAAGAGGAACAAGAATGTATCTGTCCCCCAAGTATGACTGCCAAGGGTATCTTGAACAGATTTTTTACATATGTCGGCTTTGAAAGGAGATGAACAGATCTATTTCAGGTGTTTCCACATCTGGGCCAAATCCTGGAAGACCTTTGTCCTATGATTCTACTCATGAGGATTCTTCCAGGATCTGTTTAGTCTACCTGCCACTATGTTTTGCTCTGACAGGATGTATCAGCCCTGAACTGTCAGAAAGTGCAGTAAGGCTAGCTATCAGACCATCACTGAAAAAACAGCAAAGAGGGTATGACATTGTACCCCCTCTTGTTTGCTCAAGTAAAACATGACTGTGGTGGTGTTTGTGACCACTTAAAGAAGACCTAGGAACCATAAGTATTAAAGAAATTTTAAGGCCTGAATCACTGCTAACATTTCTTTGATGTTTATTTGCTTTGTAGTGTCCAAAGGGGTAAACATTTAAAATGCCAGGCTCTGCTAGAGTGAGTCCCTAAATACAGACTGCATGACCGAAAGATCAGACTTACAAATACCAACTCAGAGATGCCATTTTATGGAATATTCCCTTTTCTCTGAGGTATGGCAATCTTATAGTTGGTATATATAAGTTTGGGGTGCTTGCCCCCTACATTGGGGTGCATGGGGGGCTTGTTCCTCCTTGCAAAAAGAAGTTTTAAGGAGAAGAGTGACTTTCAAGATTGTCTCTTTTCCTGTGTTTACAGTCTTCTTTTTTTTTAGCTTGTCAGTAGTCGGTATTTTGAATGCTGACATTTTAATATTGGAGCCAACTGAGGGACGCCATTCACTTTGCACTTGAACTTCCCTGGACGCTGCTTTCCATGGAAAATCGGATGAGTCCATATGGACTAACTGAAGTGGGCTCTGGAGGGAGAAGGGTATGTCTGGATTGGGAGACATCTGACCCCTCCACCATTGTAGCTCTTGTTTCACAAGGGGTGCAGTTGCTGGGACCAACATTTTTTTTAAGTGTCATTGAAGATTTCTCATATGGAGTCTGGCCAGTGGTATCATGTGAATCATAGATACTATGAGACCTAGAATTGTGAGAAACTCTGTTACAGAGGCAGCTTCTTGAAGAGAGAAATTCCTGAAAATGTTCTGATAAGTCAGGACTTTGTCTTCTGGTAGAAAGGCCATTCTTTTTTCTGTTTCTATCATACACCCCAGGAAGATGATTCTTTGAGAGGGTGTGAAATAGGACTTTTGTAAATTCAAATTGAAGCCTAGGTGAGCTAGAAATGTCAAGACCTTGTATAATGATTCTAAATAGCTAGAAACAGACTCTACATAAATAAGCAAGTCATCTAAACAAGAGAAAATGTGGATGTCCTGGGTCCTGTAGTAAGCAACCCCTGGAGTCAGGCAATTCATGAATATTCAAGGTACAGTAGAGATCCCAACATGTTGTTGTTGTGTCTTTAATATGACCTGCACATGTCAAATCTCACATATTTCCTAGAGTATGGAGCAATTGAAATATGATGATAAGTATATTTCAGATCTAAAGTCACCATGAAACACAGGTCTGGAAAAAGGGGTAGCACCATCTCAGGGAGAGCACTTTGAATTTGGGTGTTTTCAGAAAGGTATTTAGATAAGAAAATCTAACAGTAGTCTCCATGATAGCTCCTTTTTGGGTACCATAAAAGATTCTGGAGTAAAATACTTTTCCATTTTGTGGTGCAGTAACTGATTCTATAATCCCTGCTTGCTACATATGAAGAAGTACCAAAAAGAACAAATGTTTATGAAGTGTGGGTGCAGAAGGATTCCACTGATCGAAGGATCACTTTATTCTCTGCACCCATGTGTATGAAACTATTTGTAGCCAGGCTTCAGGGCTGACCAAAACCTGGAAGAAGAAGAAAGGGGAGGAGGGATAGTCATTCTTTAACAGGGAAGTGTTCCTTTTTAAGAAAGGAACCCTTTTTATTTGGTTTGGCAGAATTATCCTCCTTCCATTTCCTCTTGGTGCCCTGACTCGTGTTAGGCTGGAATTTTTTTTTTCTGCCCTTTAAAGTTTGGTTCCTTGTTAAGGGAGAACAGACAATATAAAATATTCTAGATACCCCATGCATCAATTTACCTCTATCATCCCACAGTTTGAGTATCTGGGTAGCAGTAAGACTAAACACAAATTCAGAAGTTAAAGGAGCATTCAAAATCTATTTTTTTTAAATCCTTAGAAACATTCTGGTTGTATAATCTGGAATACCTTTTCAATGCAACAGAGAGGGCTGCATTTCTGCATATTGCATCCACACCTTCTAAGACACATCTCAAAATATGTTTCCAAACATGAGTCACACAAAAAACAATCTCTTTTATAAAACATTTCTGCTCAGCAGGCAAAGATACAACAAAGTAATCGAAACTATAGGCACATTGAAAAATCAACTTCCACATAAAGACTAGATAATTTAGAATCCTAAAGACTAAATTACTAGACTAAGCCAACTTTTTTCTTTGAGATTCTAACCACTTTCCAGTTTTGTCTCGGGGTACAGGTTTAGAAGAAGCCAAGGTCCTCGTTTTAGATTTGGGTGCTGGAGAAACTACAGCTGGATCAGTTGACTAAGGAGCAAAGAGAGCTGCAAGATCAAAGTATACCTTGTATTTCTCATAGCCTGTTTAGAAACTGGCTCACTAGCCAAAGGGGTTTAACATGAAGATTTATACACACCTTCTTAGGCCAGTAACAGAGGGAAAAAAACAGCTAAAACATTTGGAATCGCATCCTCAATATGATCATGAGCTCTGACAGTCTCTTGCACAGCTCCAGATTGCCTCCAATCAAATACACCTCTATACCTCGCTATCTTCTATGTTAACTCTATGGTGACAATGCTAAACTGTTGTGACTACATAAAAATAACTAAGAGTAAATGTAACACTATTGTAAATGAAGTAAGGAATACCTTAAACAGGCTTTATGAAAAAATAAAATTGATAAAGACTTGTTAGATTACTTAATAGTAGAAAAGCCTGTTATTCCTTTCATTTATGGGATACCTAAGCTACACAAATGAAAAATCTGTGGTTGAACCTCCATTTAGGCCAACAGTTGCAGCTAGAGGATGGGTAACAAAACCAACTTCTAAGTTTTTAGAAAGTCAAATAAGAGTTAGTTTTGACAAGACAGAAATGATTATCAAAGACACAAATGATTTTTAAAACAGTTGTTTGGTCTAGAGATGTGAATTTTAATGATTGTATTTTTGTGACATTGGATGTGGATTTGTTGTTCACTATGATACCTAATTATACTGGAATTTTACATTTGAGTGAATACTTTTTAGATTTTAAACTGTGTTCCCAAAAGTATATTAATTTATTATGTCAACTACTGCGAATGGTTTTAACTAATAATGTTTTTTATTACAGAAACAGCTGTATGCTTAAAATAGGGGAGTAGCAATGGGGACACCTGCTGCTAATAGTTATGCAAATATAGTTATGTTTATTAGGGAGTGGAACTTTACTTTTTCTATAGATAATTGCCAATCTAAGAATCTTATTATCTATCATAGGTTTGTGGATGATTTGTTTTTATTCTGGAAAGGGGGTACTGAGAGTTTTAATGAATTTTAGGATTATTTGTCATCCACATGCTCCTTTTTAAAATTTAAAGAAACAATGTCATAAGACAACAGTGATGTTTTGGACATTACAGTATTCAAGGAAAATACAAATGCTTTGGGCACCTGATTGTAAAAGAAACCAGTTAAGTGGAACACATATTCACATCATGATAGTATGCATCCATATTATATGTATGATAATATAATTAAAAATCAATTCTACAGGTTAGCCAAGTTAAACACAGTTGATGAAAATATGTGCATACGATTAATTAATGCCAGTAAAAATTTTCTGAATTCAGGATAAAGTAAGAGAAAAGTGCAGAACATATGTGAGGAGGTTTAAAATGTAGGTCCACTACAGCTAAACCTATTTTTCAGGAAAATACTCAAAATGAAGTAGTTACCACATGTAAAAATGAGAAAATTAGAAGTTTGCTTACGTACGACTGAAACATGATTAATGTTAGAGAAATTATGAAACATGGGCACATCTTACAAGATATACCAGAGTTAGAAATGGTTGTTGAGGATAGGCCATATTTTGGTTATAAGAAGAATCAAAGTTTGAAACAGATGTTATATTATCAGGAGCAAACACTTTTGCATAGAAAGACACAATCTAATAAGAAGGGAACAGATGAATGTGGTAGAGGTACTTTCTGTAGTTTTATATGTATTGATAAGACTTTTGTTTCTAAGAAGGTCTACAGTTTGAATGCATATGGCAATTGCAAAACTTGAGATGTTTATTTGGTTAGATATGTTTTATGCCAAGCATATTATGTGGGGAAAACAAATCAAAGATTAAAAGACTGCATTTTCAATCACCTGTCTGAAATTAGAAGTAGTTATGAATGCCCTATTAAAACATATTAAAAATAAGGGACCTGAACATAGCTTTAAGTTCTCTATTTTGAAAGTTATTAATAATAATTTACATGGGGAAGTGTTACTGATCAAACTGAAAAATAAGAGTTTAATTGGATTTTATGTCTAGGAGTGCATATTTCACCTGGCCTAAATGGCTATGTTTCTTTAAAACCTTTATTAAAGGAATACCAGAAATAAGCCTAATTATCTGCTCATGTGACTATGCTTTTGTATAAGTACACACTGTTACCTATCAGTATGCCTAAAGAAGCTTTGTACTAGGCAAATTTTTTTTACTAGCATTTTAAGACTCCTGTGTAGTGAATAGACTTTATTTGCTAATTAACCATTCATGGTTCCAGTGACTTTTGTTTGTTTTATCTGATTTGTACTTTTGAAGTCATTGGCTTTACTTGCATTACTGGCTGTGTTTTGTTTTGTTTTGTTATGGTATCTGAGGAAAGGTGAACTCCTGGTTGGATTTTTGAATTTGTTCAACTTCAAAGAATCAGACTGGGCAAACTCAGAGTGTTCATAATTGTCTCCATCAGAGTTCCCATTAAAATCTGAAGACATAGACTGATCTTTAGAGCAGGTAGCCTCATAGTCATTCTGAATAGGAGCCTAGTCTCCATTAATAGCTGACTGCAAAACACTCTTAGCTAAGGAAACAACATCAGCCCTTGTTGTTGTGCCTTTCGGCTTTTCCCAGTTAGGGGTCGCCACAGCGGAACTCCGGTCCGCTAATGATTGGCAGTAGATTTTTACATGCCAAGTTGCCAGCTCTGACGCACAACCTTCAACGAAGGTACGCCCATTCATGCATGTCTCCGCACAAAAGACGCTCTAGCTGAGAATCGAACAGGACAACGTCTTACTGTGAGGTGGCAATGCTACCGCAGCAGCACCACCACCGCAGTCCAAACAACATCAGCCCTATACATAGTAATAACCAGCTTGACTACAGCGTGGTGAAGTTTCTGTTTCTTCTTACTGTGAGCTACACTAGTGGACAAAATCACTGACAGAACAGATTCAGACAGTGGAAGAGAATAATCATAATGAACACCAACGGAATAAAATATTTGATTTAGAAACCAATCAGAAAGGAAAGTGAAGATTCAATATGAACAAACAGTGTCCAACGTGTCCAGCCAGAACCAAAATATAGGGAATGAATCAGTAAGTAATACATGTGTAACATATATAACATCTTCAACATACAGTGAATCTGAATGCAATTATCTAACATTTAGTCCACCCTTTAAACTTTCAGATGGAGGTATGGATAGTTAGCATTTGAACAGTAAATAGACTAACCAGTACGAAACTTTTCAGACATAAA
>NC_056743.1:1139105927-1139108427 GCF_019279795.1 Protopterus annectens | reverse complement strand
CACCAATGCTCCCATGGACAGATCCTCTCTTTTTGGACCCAAGGTGAAAGATAACCTCACCAGGTCTGAACAGGAAGGAAAGTCTCTCTCTGCCATGGGAGTACGTTTTACCGTTCCTTCTAGACCTTACCCTAAAGGTCAGAAGAGCAGCAAAATGTGGTTTAAGAAATCACAAAGACCTTTCCAGGATACACAGGGTGATTCCTCCTTCAGAGGCAGGGGAGGAGGAAATAATGGCAGACGTCACCCTAGAGGCAGGGGAGGCCCACAAAAGGGAGGTCCCGATTCCTTTTGTGACCATCCCTATCAGCGTTCCTGATGTGGAACCCAACTGTGCATCTCTGGAGCCAGTCAGGGGTTGCCTGTCCTTGTACCCAGAAGCCTGGCTAAATCTCACTCAAGACAAGTGGGTACAAGACATTATCACCAGAGGTTACTCTATACCCTTTTCCCTTCCACCACACCCTCCCAAAAGGATCCCAGATGTACCACCCAATCACAGGGATCAAGCGGCTATAGAGATAAAAAAGCTGCTTGTAAAAAGAGTCATCTAAAAGGTCCCAACAGACCAGACAGGATTCGGAACATACTCCAGGTTCTTTTTATTTCCAAAAAGAACAGGGGACTGGAGACCCATCCTAGACCTCAGCAGGTTAAACGAGCATGTAAAGAAGTCCAAGTTCCTAATGGTCACTCTACAATCCATTCTCCCTCTGTTAGGGAAAGACAGCTGGATGTGCTCAATAGATCTCCAGGATGCCTACTACCACATAATGATGGACAAAGCATCAAGGAGCTACCTATGTTTCTGGCTGGGAGCCAATCATTACCAGTTTTGGGCGCTGCCCTTTGGTCTCACCACAGCCCCTCGGGTGTTCACCAAGTGCATGGCAGTAGTCACAGCTCATATGAGGCATCAGGGAATCCAAGTCTTTCCATACCTCGATGACTGGCTCCTGACCGCCACCACCAGGCATCATCTAGTTAAATCGAGAGATTCCACAATCAAGCTTTGTTCCCAGTTGGGAATCTCTATAAACTGGGAAAAATCCTCTACTTTGCCCACTCAATCTATAACATTTATAGGAGCAAACATAAACACGGTTGCTATGACAGCCAGACTACCTACAGACAGAATACAGAATCTTGCGCAGCAAATTTACAGGATACTTCCCCTTCAAAGAGTCAAAGCAAAGGTGGTGATGCAGCTTCTTGGAACTATGGCATTGACCATAACCTTGGTACCTTTAGCAAGACTACGTATGAGGATACTCCAATGGCTCCTGTCATCCCAGTGGTCCTTTCAGCAGTTGCCTCTACATCATCAGATTCTGATCACAGATTCTTGCAAAAAGGATCTACACTGGTGGATTCAACCAGGTCATCTCACCACAGGGACTCCCTTTGTACCGCACCAACATGTTGCCACTGTGACCACGGATGCCTCTCAGATAGGGTGGGGGGGGCATTATCTTGGCAGGACTGTCCAAGGCACATGGCAAGATCAGGAGGCCCATCTGCATATCATTGTCCTAGAGATGAGAGCAATGCTTCTAGCATTGCAAGCACTTCACGGCTATCTCCCTCTAGGGACAATAGCTATCTAGACCGACAACATGTCGGTGGTTTGGTATCTAAACAAACAAAGGGGGACCAGATCATACCCTTTATGTCGAGAGGCCCTGCGAGTTTGGAATTGGGCGATTTCTTCCCAACACTTTCTCATTGCAACGCACATCCCGGGGACTTCCAACATGATAGCGGACAAGCTAAGCAGGGCAATATTGTTACCTCACGAATGGTCCTTGAACCAGAAAGTAGCCCGTCTGATCTTCCACAAGTGGGGACAACCCTGCTGCGATCTCTTAGCCAGCCCCATCAACACCAAATGCAGCACCTTTTTCTCTCTCATCCCCCCTCTGGGAGAGTCTCCAAGAGGTGCACTCATCCACGATTGACCCCCGGGACTCCTTTATGCTTTTCCTCCTTTTCCACTCATTCCCAAGGTCATACAGAAAGCAATGTTGTTGGGAAGCAAGATGATCCTCATCACTCCTTACTGGCCTCATCAGATTTGGTTCCCTTTCCTCGGGCCTCACCTGTTAGACTATCCATGGACTCTGGACCCAGTGCCAGACCTCCTGACACACGTCAGGTTCTCTTCACCCCAGTCTCCACACTCTCAAACTGACAGCATGGCTGCTCCAGTTCCATCACTAGTCAGGCTTCATGATCTGTCTCCAGCTGTAACCCATATTATTACCTCTTCTCACAAGCCTTCGACTAGAAAATTGTATCACAGTAAATGGAAGAGATTTTCTATATGGGCACACAACAGAGAAGTTGTTCCATTTACAGCTCCCATTACTATTGTTTTAGAGTTCCTTTCAGAACTCTTTCACCAGGGTTCAGCGGCTGCTACACTCCATGTTCAGCTAGCAGCAATATCTAATTTTCATGTGGGGATTAATGATTCCAGTCTTATGTCTCACAAACTGTG